>NW_026899319.1:0-8166 GCF_033153095.1 Gastrolobium bilobum
AGGAGCATTGCATAAACCGAAAGGCATCCTCCGGTATGCAAATATTCCATATGGACATGTAAAAGCAGTCTTCTCCTGATCCTCTGGTGCCACAGCTATTTGATTGTACCCTGAATAACCGTCCAAGAAGCAATAGAAAGCATGTCCTGCCAACCTCTCTAGCATCTGATCCAAGAAAGAAAGTGGAAAATGATCCTTCCTGGTTGCCTTATTCAGCCTCCGGTAATCAATGCACATTCTCTAGCCAGTGATTGTCCTTGTGGGAATCAACTCATTGTTCTCATTTTTCACCACAGTCATCCCCCCTTTCTTGGGCACGGTCTGCACAGGACTCACCCAAGCACTGTCTGAAATTGGGTAAATCATCCCAGCATCAAGCAACTTCACCACCTCCTTCCTCACTACTTCCTTCATAGTGGGGTTGAGTCTCCTCTGTGGTTGCCTTACTGGTTTGACCTCTTCTTCCATCAATATTTTGTGGGTGCAAAAGGAAGGATTAATACCTTTGAGATCTGAAAACTGCCATCCAATAGCCATTTTATTCTTCTTGAGTACCTTAATCAACTTCCCTTCTTCCTCATCAGACAACATTGCATTAATGATTGCGGATATGTTTGGTCATCCCCAAGGAACACATACTTCAAATGTGAAGGTAATTCCTTAAGTTCTACCTTAGGTGCTCCTTTTGGAATATCATCAATCTTCTTCTCAAGCTCTTCCACTTCTGGCTCTTCTTGGTAATCCTCTGTACCTATCTCTTCTTCTGATCTTTGTTCCTCAACTGGGAATTCTTCTTTTTTATTCACTTCTTCCACAACCTCCTGTATCACATCCAATCTAAAACAATCCTCCACATCAACAGGATGCTTGATGGTTTCGAATACATCAATTGTAACTGTTTCCTCATCCACCCTTAGCAACAACTTTCCTTGTTCAACATCTATCAAAGATCTTGCAGTTGCTAAAAAGGGTCTTCCTAACAATAAAGGACTTTCTGTATAAAATAAACTTGTCTACCTTGACCAAGACATCTTCAACCACACCTTCAGGCCTCTTGGTAGATCTATCTGCAAGATGCAGAATAAGATTGGTCTCCTTTAAAGTGTTAATTCCCAAAGCTCTACATACTGTCAACGGCATCAAGTTTATACTGGCTCCCAAATCACACAATGCCTTTCCCACCTCCACATCTCCTATAGCAATAGAGATACTGAAGCTTCCTGGATCTTTCATTTTTGTAGGAAGCTTCTTCTGGATTAGGGCACTACACTCTGCTGTTAGGGCCACTGTCTTACCATCAGTTAATTTCCTCTTCTTAGTAAGAAGATCCTTCATGAATCTTGCATAGTGCTGCTTCTGAATCTCTTTCTTCAACCTCTGAGGGTAGGGATCTTTAGCATAGGGAGATAAACTAACTGGCTGTTCTTTCTTGTCAGCCATCTTCTTCTTTTCCCACTTCATCATCTTTTGTGGGGAAGCATTCTTACCAACTTCTACCTCTCCTTCATTCTTATTGTCCTTCCCTTCCTCTTCTTTGTCAACTCCAACTATAACATCTCTAACAACTACTTCCTTCTCACTTTTCTCATTTCTCATTTTCTCTCCTTCATCATCAGAGACTACATCTTCAACCACCACCTCTTCTTCATTCTTTTTATTTTCCACCTTCTTTTTCCCTGGTTGAAGTACCAACCCACTTCTTGTCATAATTGCTTTACAGTGCTCCTTAGGATTCACCAGTGTATCACTTGGAAATTTCCCTTGTGGTCTCTCTGATATCTGTCTTGATAATTGACCAATCTGGGTCTCCAAATTTCTGATTGATGCTTCCTGATTTCTGAAAGAAGTTCTGGTCTCCTGCATGAATGCAGTTGTCTCTTCCCTGAATGAAGTAGAACCCTGAATATAATCCTGAGTTGTCTTAGATAACTGAGCAAACGCTTTCTCCCATGCAGCAGGATCACTTGACTGCTCCTTCATATGTGGTGGTGGAGGATGTAATGGTGGATTCAATTGGTGGTTGGAACTATAGCTGAATCCTGGGTGTTGATTCTTGTTTTTCCATGGTGGCATATAAACATTCTTTCCCTGATTGTTGTAGTTCCTTTGATTATTCTGATCATACCACACTCCATTCACCTCTGCTTGTTTTGATGATCCCCCATAATCACACTCCTCTGTCACATGGCCCTTACCACAGATAGCACATACACTCTTTGTTTCCACAGAAGCTACCTTTTGTGAAGAGAGTTGCTTAATAAGGGTATCTAATTGTTGCTGCTGTTGTCTCTGTGTCTGCATCAGTTGATCATTCCTTGCTAACAAAGCATCATACCCATCCAACCTGATAATTCCTGTCCTTCTGTCAGCCACTGGAGCATTATCAAATTCTTGAGATGCTAATGACTCAAAGATATCTAAGGCTTCTTGAGGGGTCTTGGTAGTCAATGATCTACCAGCAGTGGCATGCACCAAGGTTCTAGTGTTAGTGGTCATTCCTTGCAGGAAGATTGCTGCTTGTTGCCATGCCTTAATTCCATGCTGTGGACATTTCCTCAACAAAGTCTTGAATCTCTCCCAAGCCTCATAAATAGATTCTGACTCTTTCTGCTTAAAGCTTGTAATTTCATCCTTTAACTTGGCCCTCTTGGATGCTGAGAAAAACCTTTGCAAGAACTTGGTTTGCAAATCATCCCAAGTTGTTATACTTCCTTGTGGCAATGATTGCAGCCATCTCCTTGCATCATCCGTCAGTGAATGAGTGAATAGTCTCAACAGAATTGCATCTCTTGTGACACCATTTATCTTCACAGTATCACTCAACAATAGGAAGTTCTCTATGTGCAAGTAAGGGTCCTCCGCACTGGTTCCAGCAAACTGATCCTTCTGCACCAAATGTATCAAAGCAGGCTTCAATTCAAAGTTGTTGGGCTCCACTGTCGGGCGCACAACACTCCCAATTGGAGGAACCACTGCAGGAGTCATGTACTCTCCCAGTGTCCTCTGTGGTGGTGGTGGTCTGTGATTCTCTGCCATTATATCTTCCTGATTAACCGTACTTGATTCACCAATTTCTTGCAACTGTCTCCTTTGCCTGGCTGCCCTTTTGTGCTTCCTCAATGTCCTTTCTAATTCTGGATCATATAACAACAAATTTGGATCAAGTGTACCTCGCATGTACCAGAATCAAAATTGACCAGAAATTTAACATAAACTAAAATACTGAAAATAAAAGGATTCAATCTCAGAATTCTATAGTATCAGTTAGTGTTGAAAAACAAATTCCCCGGCAACGGCGCCAAAAACTTGTTGGACGTTTAGCAAGTGCACTAGTCGTGCAAGTAATAAAATGATGAGTAAAGATCGTTCCCACGAGGAATTGTGTTCAAACACCAATATACCATAGAAAACTAATTTGAATCAAATAAGAGTTTGTAAAAATCATGAATAATTTGTCACCAGAAAATTGATTTTGAGTAAATTGACACAAGTTAATATGGATTAGGAATTAATAAAAACAACAAGTAGTCAGAAAACAACTTTCCTCCATGATAAACCATATAAGAATTGATCATATGATGAATTCCTTTCCATGTGATGTTAATCAACCTTTTACTTATCATCAAGATGTAATCCCTTGCTACCCTGATAGAAACATTAATCAGAAACCCCAATCCCTTGGTGATTTCTTTCTTAATACATGCATGAAATACTAAGGTTTTAAGATTACATCAGAACTCTAGCATCAATCCCTTGAGTACTAGAATTCTGATGTTGAGATTATCAAATACAGAAGTCATATAAACATCCCTGTTCTATACTACTTCATTGATAGAAATAATTAACTCAGAAAATCTCAAATCAGCACATGAAAAATACTTCATCATATTAATCAAATCAACATAATATTATCATGGAGTTCCATTGCATTCAGACTACAAAGACTCTACTCAGACATGACTAAGGAATAAATAAGAGAAGAAGAAGCAAACTTCATTTCCATGTTGAAAGTCTTCAATCTCCAAACTATTACAAGGAAATCCTAATACAAAAACTAAAAGAATTTAGAGAGAAGTCAGACTAAGTTTAAGAGAGAGAGAGAGTTCAGATCCCCCAAGATTTTCCTCTAAGTGTCAAGGCTTTGCCTTATATAGTGTTACAATTAACAACAGAAAACTGATGTGGGCGCTAAAACGTCCATAAGTGGCCATTTTAGCGTCCATGCTTTACGTATGCTCAACTGCTTTTAACTGATTTCAACGCTAAAACGTTAAGGAATGACCGTTTTAGCGTCCAAACTTGGTGAATGCTCAACTAACTTTAACTGACTCCAACGCTAAAACGTTTGATTTGGACGTTTTAGCGGTGAAGACCAGAATCTTTTTCCACTTTAGGGCGCTAAAACGCATATTGCAGGCCGTTTTAGCGCCCAAGACCAGCAATTTTCCATCTTCTTAGTGTAGCAGCGCGCTAAAACGCTCTGTGTGGACGTTTTAGCGCTCATCACCAGCAAATTTTGGCCTCTTTCTGTAACAGGGCGCTAAAACGCTCAGTGTGGACGTTTTAGCGCTCAACACCAGCAAGTTTTGGCCTCTTCCTGTAACAGGGCGCTAAAACGCTCAGTGTGGACGTTTTAGCGCTCAACACTTAGGCAATTTTTCTCCTCTTGAGCTCCAGAATCTTCTTCCTTCTCCAGTTGTCTTTCAAGCTTGCTTTTCCTACAAGAATCATACAAATTTCCAATAAATCTCTTGAACTTGTAATTGAGGACATCTTAGGACATTAACCTTGTTTTTCATCATTTAATCACACAATTTGATCCTAATTCCTGCTAAAAACCATGATGAACTAAGGGTTCATCACATCCCGAATTTTCAAGCGGCGCGTGAACCACCGACCGAGTTTCTAAGGCCATACGAAAGCAAAAAAATATATATTTGAGTGACGAAGAAACTAACTATTCTTAGAAAGGTAATCCCGAAGCTGAGCTCCGGATCCAAGCCATAGTCGAATAATTCAGAACCGTCGTGCTTCTTGGAAGCCGCAGTCGAGGCACCGGGAGCGGAACCTGGTGGATTCAGAGTTTCTGTTTTGATCAAGAAACTCTCCGTCATTCTTGAATATTGAGAAAAAAAAGCTTCGATTTCTGATTGCAAAGTGCAAACGCGGCGAAAGTGGGAAAGAGAAGACAACGGTGGAGGTGTATGTGTATGTGTATGTGTATGTGTATGTGTATGTGTATGTGTATGTGTATGTGTATGTGTTTGTAGTACTGATGCACAAGGTTTTCGGCTTCCACGAAAGAGGAGTATTAGTTATAAAGGGTGGCTAGGGCTACTATTAAACCCTGCATACACTACCACCAACGCAACACGAACTGGGCCCATAATTTATTATTTATTGTGTTTTCATTGTGATTTTAAAAAAAAATAGAAATAAAATTATTGTGATTTTCTGATTTATTATTTGATTTACTTAATTTTTAAACTTGTTATTTAAATTTATTATGATTAAATAATTTATCATTTAATACTTATATGGTTTTAAATTTTCACTTAGACTTATTATGATTATAAAAATATATCACTTAGATTTCTTGTGATTTTATATATACATTTTTTTTATTTTTCTTAACTTTTATCTTATATTATAAATTAAAATTATTATGTACCGAAATATATAAATTACTCATTTAAATTTAAATAATTTAAATTAATAATAATATCAATTATATCCTTATAATTTAAAAAATATAAAAAATCTTATTTTCCCTCTTCTTTATTTTATATCCCCATCTAATGCATTTAAAGCAAATAAATAAAAATAAATTTTCAAAAAATTGACTTATTTTTATCATGAAAATCAATTCAAATCAAATATGATTATTTTTTATCTATTTTTTACCCCATATCATTATAAAATTATCTAAAGAAAGTGAATATCGTATTTTGATGATACATATGTAATTTATCTTAAATTATAATTTTTTAGATAAAAAAGGTAAGATAATTTATAAATTAATTTCAAAATATATTTTAAAATTTTTTTAATTTAATATTTATTATTAATTTAATTATAAGCCCAAAGAATAAAAATGCCAAAGCTCTCAAGCAGAATAAGGAAATAAATCTCGGGAAGAGGGGGGATCAATATAAGGGATTTTGTGATTGCATTTAAAACAAAATTTGTATTCAAGACCAAAACAAAATCGAAGGATTAAGAATACAAATAGTTGAATGTGGAGGGGGAAAAAGTTGATATCCTTCACATAAATGTGAAATCAATCACTTTAAAGAATAGACCACAAAAATTGCCATAATAATAAAAAAATCAAAAAAAACTGCATGACCCGGGAAAAAGAGTAGAAAGGACACAAACAGAAAAAAAGAAGCCCATATCAAAATCATCAAGCGTAATCTAATTTGCATCCCGAATTTTCAAGCGGCGCGTGAACCACCGACCGAGTTTCTAAGGTCGTACGAAAGCAAAAAAAAAAATATTTGAGTGACGAAGAAACTCACTATTCTTCGAAAGGTAATCCCGAAGCTGAGCTCCGGATCCAAGCCATAGTCGGATAATTCGGAACCGTCGTGCTTCTTGGAAGCCGCAGTCGAGGCACCGGGAGCGGAACCAGGTCGATTCAGAGTTTCCGTTTTGATCAAGAAACTCTCCGTCATTCTTGAATATAGAGAAAAAAACTTCGATTTCTGATTGCAAAGTGGAAATGCGGTGAAAGTGGGAAAGAGAAGACAACGATGGTGGTGTATGTGTATGTGTATGTGTATGTAGTACTGATGCACAAGGTTTTCGGCTCTCGCGAAAGAGGAGTATTAGTTATGAAGGGTGGCTATGGCTACTATTAAACCCTGCACACACTACCACCAACGCAACACGAATTGGACCCAAAATTTATTATTCATTGTGATTTTATTGTGATTTTAAATAATTTATTGTGATTTTAAATAAAAATAGAAAAAAAAATTATTGTGATTTTATGCTTTATTATTTGATTTACACTATTTTTAAACTTGTTATTTAAATTTATTATGATTAAATAATTTATCATTTAATACTTATATGGTTTTAAATTTTCACTTACACTTATTATGGTTATAAAAATATATCACTTAGATCTCTTGTGATTTTATATATACATTTTTTTTTCTTAACTTTTATCTTATATTATTATCATATTATAAATTAAAATTATTACGTACCGAAATATATAAATTACTCATTTAAATTTAAATTAATTTTAATTAATAATAATATCAATTATGTCCTTATAATTTTATAAATATAAAAAATCTTATTTTCCCTCTTCTTTATTTTATATCCCCATCTAATGCATTTAAAGCAAATAAATAAAAATAAATTTTCAAAAAATTGACTTATTTTTATCATGAAAATCAATTCAAATCAAATATGATTCTATTTTATCTATTTTTTATCCCATGTCATTATAAAATTATCTAAAGAAAGTGAATATCTTATTTTGATAATACATATGTAAACTATAATTTTTAATTTTTTTTAATATATATTCTTAGATAAAAAGGTAAGATAATTTATAAATTAATTTCAAAATATGTTTTCAAATATTTTTTAATTTAATATTTATTATTAAATTAATTATAATTTTATTTGATAATATTATAATTATATTAAATAAAATTTAGAAAAATTAAATATTTTTATATTTATAAGATCAGAATGGGTCTAAGTGATATATTCTTGTAATCACAATGATTGTAAGTGAAAATTTGAAATCACATGAGGTTAAATGATAAATTATTTAAGCACAATGGATCTACACGACGAGTTTATAACACCAGGGGATAAGGTGATAAATTATAAAACCACGTGAAAATAAAATTTTCCCTTTTTTAAATTTGAAGCAAATTGAAGAAGTTGAAGCATTAACTTTAAGTAATCAAGATTTTGCAAATAATGAAGGTAAGGAACTAAGCATAATCTTTCATCAATTATTATTTATTATTGTTTGTGAAAAACATAATTTCAAGATCCTTGATATTATACCAAGCTGCCGAATAACAAATACTTCCCAGAACAGAATTTCCATCATGTCAAATCCAAAGGCAGTTTACCAACAATATTTAACCGAATACAAAATCATAAGGCAAATGTGAGCAACAGTTCAAAATT
>NW_026899320.1:0-82650 GCF_033153095.1 Gastrolobium bilobum
GATCTTCCAACAATAAAGGAAGTGGGGCTGGAATCATATTAGAAAGCTCAGAAGGAGTAACCACTGAGCATTCTCTGAACTTGGGATTCCCAACCTCAAATAACCAAGCTGAATACGAAGCTCTAATAGCTGGGTTGCTCCAGGCTAAAGAACACGGAGCTAGGAAAGTGCAAATCTTTAGCGACTCACAGCTGGTAACCTCACAGATAGAAGGAAAGTACCAAGCCAAAGGTCCTCTACTGATGAAGTACCTGAGTCGAGTTCAGGAAATCATGACCGACTTTGATGAGGTTCGGGTTGCTCACATCCCACGAGGGGAGAATAGCCGAGCTGACATCTTGTCGAAGTTAGCCAGCACCAAAAATTCGGGTAACCACAGAATCGTGGTTCAGCAAAGTATAACAATGCCGAGTTGCGTGATGGTGATAACCTCAACAAACGATTGGAGGAAACCTCTGGTCGATTACCTGGAGAAAGGAATACTGCCAGAGGATCACCTAGAAGCTAGGAAGCTGGTACGAGATGCGACACAATATGCAATCGTGAATGACAGCTATTCAGAAATGGTTTGCACAACCCCATGCTAAAATGCTTGAACTCGGAAGGAGCAGAGTACGTCCTTGCCGAGATCCATGAAAGAATAAACGGCCATCACATGGGTGGCAAAGCCTTGGCCAGAAAGGCCCTCAGAGCTGGTTATTACTGGCCGACAATGGGGGCAGATTCTAAAGAACATGTCAAGAAATGTGATAGCTGTCAGAAGCATGCCAAGTTAATCCTTTCACTACCTGAAGAACTGAAATGCATCTCGGCCCCATGGCCCTTCTTCAAATGGGGAATGGATTTGCTAGGACCTTTTAAAGCTGCTGAAGGGCAACTCAAGTGGTTGTGGATTACTTTACAAAGTGGATAGAAGCAGAACCAGTCACCACAATCACCTCGGCTAGAGTGCAAAGGTTCTTTGAACGAAATATTGTTTCGAGATTCGGAATCCCAGCCGAGGTGGTTACTGATAACGGAACGCAGTTTGCTGATAAGAAATTCCAGCAGCTAATGAAAGACCTACACGTCACACATCGTTTCGCATCTGTGGAACACCCACAATCGAATGGGCAAGCCGAAGCTGCCAACAAAGTGATTGTGGAAGGTCTCAAAAAACGAATGTTTGATGCAAAAGAAAGCTGGGTTCACCAGCTATACTTTGTCTTGTGGGGTTACAGAACCAGCACCCAAACTGCAACTGGAGAAACCCCTTACAGACTAACATATGGATGTGAAGCCATAATTCCGGTAGAGATTGGAGAACCCTCCTGGAGAAGATTGAATAGTCTTGAACAAGGTGAACAACAGAACAGTAGAATGCTTACTGAAGAACTAGACCTTGTGGATGAAGTTAGTTCACAGCTCACTGCCGGAATATGATGGCCAAACAACATACCGCATCAAAGTATAATAAGAGAGTGAGACCAAGAAATTTTGAAAAGAATGACTTGGTACTCAGGAGAGCAGATATTGGGAACAAGAATGCCCGAGATGGAAAGCTTGCTGCGAATTGGGAAGGCCCATATCGGGTCAAAGAAAAGCTCGATAAGGGGGCCTACGTCCTAGAAACAACAGAAGGCAAATGAATAAAAATAATCTGGAATGCAGATAAGCTTAAGATATACTATAGCTAAATTCGGGATCCACCTTCATTCATTCGCAGTGCTATTTTAATTACATTTTCCTCTATTAGGGATTTGATTAAAGCCGAATATGCTGGTAAATTCATGTAGCTTGCACTTAGATATCAATAAATGAGGAATTTTTCTTTTCTAAGATCTATCCTTGTCTACTTTTGATACATCAGTACAAAATCCGAGGTACAAATACAATTTGTCGTAATGACTCTGATAAGTCACAATGCCCCTATTTTGGCCATGATACCAAAAAGGGACAGATGACATTATTGTTTTTACCTTAGATAAATTGAGTTATGACAGTCAAATTCAATAAAAATGGCTAAGTCAAAGACAAGGTCCATTATGCAAAGCTTACCAGAATGAGTAAGTTAAATAAACATGCGTCATCGAATTGACATAAAGCGGAATCCGTCTAATGCTTTGACCTCGGCCAGGTCATGAATTAAAAACTCGTATGATGCACGGGTTCATAAAAATAAATTGGGATGAAGATTTCACCCAATAAGTATTAAAAATAATGCAAACTCGGTATATCACTCATCAGGTGCGAGGGTGAAATATATCTAAATAAATCGGATTTGAATATGAGCAACTTAGGAATTCCTAAAGCTTAGGGCAAATCCGGGTATGAAAAAGAATGCTATCCGGGTTACGAAACCCGACAACTACAACCTCGTAAAGGGGCTTATGCATATGCCAAAAATGGTTAAGTCATACACTTCGGCAAAGCAAAAAGGAGTTGGCTCACCCAAAAAGCAAAAGCAATCCTACAACGGCATGCTGAATTCTGAAAATTCGATGCCTAGATAAATGCATCTATGGTAAAATTCGGAATAAAGAAAGGAAAACATCATATCGTAAAACGGATATTCAAAAAGAAGTTATATATATCAAAGGAAAAATTAAAACCGGAGTGAAACCGGAAATATTCAAGTGAATCAAAAAGGGGCCCAAAGGACCCCAAGTGAATACAAACGTAACCGGCATTCCGGACCTTCATGCAGCAGGGGTATCACGTTGCGTGTTTCCTTCTTCGCCAACCTCCACCATAGATTCGTCCCTGCATTCTGTTTGTATCACAAAATCACATGGGGGAGCCTCGGGGGGAGGACCGATGATGGCACCCTGGCTGACATAGGCTAAAGGATGTATTCCGGCTGTAGTAAAAGACAGACCGGATTCATAATTTGCAGTTGGCTCAGAGCATTGTTGAAGGAGCCTACTACAGACTTCTCGAGTTCAGCACGGTACCTCTCTGCAGAAAGCTTGGCCTCCTTCAACTTGTCCTCAGCCTTCTCAAAAATGATCTTGAAATCACTCAATGATTTATGGTTGTATGCATACAGAGCCTGCAGTTCGTTATGCTCACGTTGAAGGCCAGTAAAATCCCCTTTTTCTTTTGACAACGACTGGGTAACCTGATCCTTCTCTTCCTTCGCCACGGATAAGTCGGCAAGGGCTTTCGCTTTTTCATCCCGGCAGTTACTCAGATCATTAAGGGTTCGAAGATAATTTTGCTTCAGGGCGATAACTGGCCTCGCCATTGTAGACATCTTCATACAATTCAATTCCATGTCCTCCAGCTCCCTGACTTGCTCGGAGGAAAATAGGGAAGAGTTGGAAAAGATCTCTGGGGGGCAAACTGTGTTCCGGAGACCCGCAGTAATCCCGGACTTCCACAAAGCATGTTTTGGCAGCCTGGAAGGTGGTAGGGACTTGTTGGAGGTCTGCATGGCTGCAGTTGAGGCAGGGATAACCTTGTCCGGGTTACCTTTGACTATATCCTTAGCAGTCCTCTTATTCTTCTGGGAGTCGTCCATGGTCTACTTGACCCCGTCATCAGCAGCCTTCCTTTTTCGCCCACCAGAATCAGAAGCCATTTCCTTCCCACCTTGGCTCAGAATTGAAAGCCAGCTGGGTTTATCGTTTTGCTGGCACATTTGTTGATTCTTTTGTGGGTTGGCCATGATAGGAACTGAAAAGCAAACCAGGTTAAACAGTCATAAAATGTAAAAGCAAAAAACTACAAATATAAAAAAGTATGCCGTACTTAATTCTGCGTCCAGTTCCTCTAGAGATTTATAAATCAGAGAGGCGACACTAGCAGGTTGGCGTGACTGCAGAAAGGAACCAATAGCAATGGCGGTGTTGATGTCACTCGGATTTAGGTCCGACTCATTGAAACGGTAACTTGAAGGGGGGAATTGGAAATGGTCAGACGACCAGCATAGAGGAAACCTACCCTCTACATCCTTGGCACCACGGGTATAGAGAAACCATACCTCTTTGCCGGAATGAGCTGAAACCTTGAAGAATTGGTTTTTGAAGTTCTTATATGACTCGGTATAAGGTCAGAAAAGTCTACGACCAGCAATGCCGCGAAGGGTAACCCAGCCTTTTCGTTCGGGTGGCTCACGACCCGTTCGACAGGACACAACCAAAAAATAATAAAAGAAGACAGGAATAGAAGGGGGAACGACGAGATACGCACAGAAGCGTTCAAACGCCTTCACAAAACCCCAGCCATTGGGATGAAGTTGCGTAGGCGCCAAGTGAAGATGATTGAGAACATCCACTTGAAAATCAGTCGGAGGAAACCGGATACCTAGCAGACTTATAACATACCGGTAAAAGTAAAAGAACGAAGAACTCTCTTCTGTCCCCTAGAGCAAACTGGCTCATCATCAGACGGGGGAACAATGTCGTAATTCTCCGGCTGACCTATGGGAAGACCGGCCACATCGTCCGAACTCATCTCGGAAATGGTGTTGGGAACCTCATATGTCACCCAAGGAAATTGAGACACGAGGGAAGCAGGGGGAGAATCGAAACATGATTCTGCGGAACCCGACTCATCTACAACCTCCTGAGCACAAGATGCCATAAATACCTAAAACAAAGAGAAAGAGGAATCAGGATAGAAAAAGAATACCTGAATTGCGAAATACATCAGCAGAATGACTACATGATGATGATGCCGAGGAATCAGATATTGTTAAAGGGTTGCCTACTCTCCCTAATGAAGTAACAGATGCAACCCCATGCCGGCAAGAAGCCAGCGTGGACTCCGCCAAAGAATCACAACCTTGCTCAACGAGTGCTGCACTCAAGTAAACGCAAGAATAACACGGGCCACTGATCGGGATAGAGGAACGCGGCATGGTTAAAGGCTGAGACATACATCTCAGAGGTATGCGAGGTTGACGCGAAGTCTCGACTCCGAGTTGGGTAGCAGGGGGTGAAGCAAGCCTATTAATACTATGGCGGCCCCAAACCTGGCGGGATGAACTCCTATCTCGGGAACGATGCAACCCTCTATGTGACAACCCGGACACCCTCCGAGACTTGCCACCACGGCAACCTCGTAGCATAGCTTCCCGCTCTTCCTCCTCGGTCCTAGGGATTCCCCAGAGCCAGAAACGTGCACCAGGGGGAATCTTTTTCAAAAACTCAGGATCCCCCTCCCTCTTCCCTTCTAGACAAAGAGCTGAAGGAGGAGTGTTTTTTCTCCTCATTTGGCCAAAAAGCTGAAAAAGACTAAAAATATCAAATGCAAAAGGAGGACGAGAAGAAGGGCATGGCACTAATCATCAGAATGACAAACTCTGGAAAAAAGGATAACTGACAACAGGAAGTTCTAAGAAATGCAAGCTATTCATCGATTATGGAAAATAGAACAGAAAGTTGACGAAGGAGATATGCAACTTCGCGTTTACAGATGAATGCTAGAAAACAAACAAATACAAAATCTTCAAGTAGAAGAAATAAAGAGGAGATAATGTGCGACATACCTCTTAAAGTAATGAAACGGAAGTGTCAAAATGCAGACGAAGAAAGGTTGATGTGCGACGATCAGAGAGCCCACAAATGAAAATAATGGAATAATGCTGATGCCAAATGCTCAGAAGTAAAACGAAACTAGGTAAGAGGAAGAGAGGACTTATATAGGCAAGACCAAGACCACTGAGTGGCGCATAGCAAAGGTCAAGGCTATTTAGGTCTTTTTGCTCTCAAATCATAACTGCCAGATCGTGGGTGGAAACCGCAATCATCATGCGCGGAAACCACAACACGGAGGAGGCTAAGGGGCAGGGGAAAAATTGCCACTTCACTCCATAAAGCAATGATTTGACAACTGAAACGATGCTGCAATAAATGCGCACGAAATGCAACGACGACATAAGAACGGCTGCAGCACGCTGAAGCACGCGGGCTGGAACACGTGGCACAATGCAATGAGTACAATTCAAAAAACTACATATAAGACAAGGTTTATATATACGAATAGTTGATCACTGCGTTCGAACCTGATGCTTGGGATAATAGTGAACTCACGATTATTCAAAGCCCAGCTTCTACCCGGTCACACAACAAAAACTTAAACGGGTTTGTCAGCAACCCGACCAACAAATCACCAGTCATACATGCATAGCCCAGTAACCCGGATACTTGACGACAATGAGGGAAGGCTAAGCAGTTAAATCACGCGTCATCTACCCGGTTACTTCATGAAAGCATTGACGGGTTCATGAACGACCCGTCCACCAAATAAACATGCAGATACGGTCCGAGATGAGGAATACCGCTGGGGAGCAACCCGCAATTAGGATTAACACAACTCAAGCGTATTCCTAACCCGGAGGCGCAATATGGTTGATGCTCAACCAGTAAAGTAACAAGAGGGAAATGGCGAAACACATACCATAGGCCAAGAACTCGAAATCAACACGCATGTTGACATTAGGATGCAACCCGAAAGAAAGAGATTGAACCCGACTCAGACAGTGGGGCACGTAAAATATCTCACCTGGTTGATGCTCAACCCGTCGACATAAGGGGGCAAGAGACACCCCGCGAGGAAAAAGAACATTCGCTCGTAATCAGAACATGCAAATCTACAACAACGCAAACTCACCCCAGGGGCAAAAACCTGGAAAAATGCAGCACACTTGAGTTCACCCCGACTACTCGGACACCCCGGTAGCCGGGCTGAGGGGCAACTGTTATGGACCCGTATAATGGGTCCATTAAGTAGCAAGCCCAACAAGGGGCAATCCAAGATATGATTTGATACTAATAAAGGATAGATATCCATCAAGGATACTAATCATAATGCGACAGCATAGCTATCAGGCCTGGACCCTCACCAGAGGAACCAAAGGCCCATCCACACTGCCTACAGGTAATCTCTATAAATACAAAGTTAAACCCTAAAGGTACGTACGCTCTCTCTCTTACTGTTATGTTGTCACTGTGCGACACACACACACCCCATTGGCTAACACCGTTATAGTATTCTGTGCACAGTGATCTGCTTGACTCAAGGGTATCTTCTCCATAGATACCTTGGAGAGGGCACTAGATCCAATATCAACATACTAGCTTATTGGGCTAGACATCTCTGTCTCAAGGACAGAATATATATATATATATATATATATATATATATATATATATATATATATATATATATATGATTTTGATGATTTAAAGATTAAATCAAGTATTCAAGTATTCAAGTTTTGTAATAGTTTCAAACTTCACTTATATAGAGCAACAGGTAATAATTTAATCAATGTTGAGGATATTGGAAACTTTCTAACAAAAACTGAGTGTGTTTATAGACATTAGAAACACTTTTTGATGAGTGATGTCAATTACCAATATTCCATTTTTGAGCTAAACGATTACAATGGATTGGCTATGGTTTAAAATGACTATTAATAGGTTTTTGTCAAGAACATGGTAGCATATTACTCTTGGCTGATATATAATAGATGATTAACTCTGCTTTAAAACTTGAAATTTGGTAATCGTTAGCATAGGGTAGTTGTCAATTAGGAGTTTTTTTTTTCTTTTTTTTTTTTTGGTTGGGGGGTGGGGGGATTATTTAGGAGTTCTCTGCCTAAGTGTATAAGAGTATGGTAATTAATTATAGCATTTTAATATGGAAAAATGATTTATGCATTTCCGGCAAAATTTTCCATCTGCCACGGACACCAAATTTGAGAGAGAAACTATATTCTAATGATAGAGAAAAAAAAAACAAGATGAGAGAGAAATGAAGATTTGTGTGAAAAGATTTCTCCGGTAAATGTAGAAATTGTTTTCCCTTTTAATATTGATTTTCTCTTTTCTTATATTACATGAGATAGCATATCTCGTGCCATATAGACACAATAAGTGATGAAACTCATCATTTATTAAAAAACTAAAAAATAAAAAGAGAATAGCATAGATTTCGATGCCTCACAATATAAAAAAATGAATCTCCAAAATAACATAAGAAAATGATTTCCTTTTAATATTTGAAAATTTATTTTAAACAGTTATAACATGTTCACTTGTTATCCGTTTTAGGAAAGGGGATTGCTTCTCTCGTGTAGTATGAGAGAAGTTCTCTTATGTTAAGAGATAAATAAAGTAGGTCCCACCAAATTTTAGAAGAAAAAGAAAAAGCAAAAAGAAAGACACATTTTTCGAAGTGAGAGAGTAATACGAGAGATCAATCTCGTCCAAAATAAGAATAAGAATATGATTTCCTTTATGAAAATGACCAAATGTTGGGATAGGGTGACCTTGCTGTGTCTGGACAACAGCTATCTCGGTAAGTCCACCACAAAATGCTTCCTGAAATCTTGTAAGGCCAACATAGGTGGTTCAGTCATAACTAACTCGAGTCTATCGAAAGCTAACTGAACTTTGGTGTCTCACACAACCTATTTTTCTTAAGCAACGACTTAGTGAGTGGATGAGCAATCTCAGCTACGTTTTCCCAAATTTCCTATATTATCCAGTGATCCCTAAGAAACATGAAATAGGCCACTTCACTATATAGCAGTAATGTTTTTAGGACCTGCACTGACCCCTTCCTTATTGACAATATGGCACAGATAGTCAACAGAATTTGACAGAAGACACGCTTAGAAAGTTTAGCATATAACTGATGCTTCTGCAGTGGCTCAAACACCAGACTAATTTGATAAACATGTTCGTGTAGTGTCTTATTGTTTTCTAATATGTCATAAAAAAATACTAGTAAATTTTTTCTCAAATAAGGTTGAAAAACGTAGTTGATAAAGGATTGTTATGTAAATGTGGTATTGGTTAGCCCAAATGACATCACTAAGAACTCAACGTGACCCAAATGGGTTCTAAATGTGGTCTTGTGAACATCCTGGTTACACATTCTGATATGGTGATATCCAAATCGAAGATCTAAATGTAGTCTTGTGAATATAATTGTTACTCATTCGTACCATGCATAGGCAGACCCCATTATGTAAATAGAAACCATTTTGATTACTTGGTTCTTAGGAATGTCATAAACTTTGATAAGTCTTCAACTTTAAATACCGATTCTTCCACTTAAGTGCTATCAAATTAAGGAATTTCAATTTTGATTCCTTTATGGAAGCAGAATCTTGGATCTATATCTTCTCCTCCTCAATCTGAATCCAGATCGTTGTTTTGGTTGCTTGCAGAATCATTGCTATTAGCCTGAGTGTGATTCACGTGCCCATTTATCCAAAACACTTTGTAGAATCATTGGGTAATATTTTATTAGAAGAAATTATTTTTATCTTTTACAAACTGCACTCATACCATCACGTAGTAACTCATACAACAAATTTATTGGCAATAGCATAGTAACATCCTCAAAATACAAGAACTAGCAAAAGGTCTAGGGATGAGAAATAGTGATATCATACTCCACAACAAAGTGTTCGGATGTGGAAATTTCCCAAAGACTCTTAGCAATGGCATAACCCTTAGCGAACCTGAACACACCAGTGCCTCCAACAATTGGCATTTCTCTAACCGTGTCCTGAACAGGGTTCCTACCAAGCATGCTGAGGGTGCTGCCAGCATATTCACCCTCATTGAAAGCAAAATTGATCAGCATCACCATTCCACGGTCCTGCAATGAAGCCAAACCAAACAACCCTTGAGCTCTTCCAACAGGCTTTGAACTTAGCTCTTGTTCTTCAGTCAAAAGGTTGTCCATCATGAAAGTGGTTCCAAACCCACTTTTAGAACTTGTTGATGGATCAATAATTTCCACAACAGTGGGGTTTTTGCCCTCTAGAATGTCATGGTAAAAGAAGTGCAAATGGGTCAATTTCTCTGTTGGGTGATGATCTGTTGGTAACATGATGTTGGATTGTTCTGAGAACAATCCATTGATAGTAGTTAAGTGACTGGAGATGAGAGTGAGAGAATATAGAAAGTAGAACCTAAGAGGGGTAACCATTGTAGGACAATTTCAGTTAAGTTTGTTTCAGTGGCATGCATTGCGAAAAAAGCACTTATTTGTAGGGGTCTTGAATATTTTATTGTTTCACGTTCTTCGCGGGGCATATTTGTGTAGAATTGTTTATTAGTAAAGAGTGGGACGTGCCATTATTTGTCTTTTTTAAATTGTTCTAGACTTGTAGCGACGTGGGCAAACGCTAACCTTTAACCTTTTTAAGCCCCTCGATTAGCCTCGTAGCGAAGACTGTGGATAGTTATGTAATAAATTATATGTTTAATTTTTTAATATATCCAAAAAAAAAAAAAAAAACCGTTAACCGTTTACATTATGTATACATAATTTTGCTTCATGGTCGTGGCCACGAATAATAGGTGTGTTTGACACAAGCTTATTTGAAAGATTACTCGTATAGCTTGTTTGGTAAACGTCAATGGACATGTTTGGTACATGTAATCAAAATCATTTTACCGTTATCTTCAATTACCACTAATGTCATTTACAAAGAAAAGTTACTATATTAGATTACCTAAAATAACGTGATAATTCAGAAATTCACCCCGTAGGGAAAGCAGGACACCAAATTTTGAGACTAAAATACCCCGCCACACATTAGTCCGGCTACCTAAAATTTAGTCTTGCGCTGCTTTGGTTCGTTGTCAGTAAGCTTCTTCGTCTGGTCTTCACTTCGATATGCATGTACATTGTTGCCCAACAAATGGAAAGGCTTGTGTGGTTCGCCTGCTTTGTTTCATTTGTGTTTATGAGCTTTTGTTTTGTATGTCAGCTTCTGTTTTATGTCAGCTTATTGTTTTTAGAGTGTCCTTCTGTTGGAACTTTTGTGATAAAAACGAAAACAGTATTTGTTTGACAGAGAACAAATACATATATTGAACGAGAAAATAACCAATTTCATTCGTGAAATAAGAACAGAGACATTACAATTTATAGAACTGAAAGAGAAACTACCAACTAACATCATGTTCCTAGAAATGTGCTATGAGAATAGAATTGAAACAAAGCATTAAAAAACTTCCTAACTGACACCTTAAAACTAGGAAAGCAATACTGACATAAGGAGAACGTGGGACATAATCCTAAAGCATTTTCCTAACACTCCTCCTTGCTTTAGGAGCTGCAAACTCCAATTTTCTCCCTTAGAAACTCGAATCTATTGGCTGAGAGTGGCTTTGTAAGCAGGTCTGCTTGCTGGTTTTCAGATTTGCAATAAACCAAAGTCACAAGTCCATTTTTCTGCACTTCTCTTAAGAAAAACAACTTTATGTTGAAGTGCTTGGTTTTTCCATGAAACACAGGATTGTGGGAGATAGCAATAGCAGCTTGGTTGTCAACAAGAATCTTGATGCTTTCTTTCTGCTCCAAGTTGAGATCAATTAAAATTTTCCCTAGCCACATGGCTTGATTCACAGCAGCAGTTGCTGCTATAAATTCTGCTTCAGCCGTGGATTGAGCTACAATTTCTTGTTTTTTTGAACTCCAAGAGAAACAACCAGAACCCAAGGTGAAACAATAACCTGAAGTACTCTTCATATCATCCATGGAACCTCCCCAATCGCTGTCTGAATAGCCAACCAGCTTGAATTCTATGCTTCTTGTGAATTTGATGCCAAAGTTACAAGTGCCTTTGATATATCTGATCACTCTCTTGACAGCTTTGAGATGTAATTCACTAGGACAATGCATAAATCGAGATAAAACACTTACAACATTCAAGATATCAGGTCGAGTTGCTGTTAGATACATTAGACAACCAATCAAACTTCTGAAGTATCCCTCATCAATTTTATCAGCTCCATCTTCCTTACATAGCTTCTCCTTTTGATTCATAGGAGTGCTTACTTCCTTGCATTCTTGAAGCTTAAACTTCTTCAAAATCTCCTTGACATACTTCCTCTGGCAGATGAAGATTTCATACTCAACTTGCTTAATCTCCATTCCAAGAAAGAAGCTCATTAACCCGAGATCAGTCATCTCAAAAACCTTCATCATTTCTTGTTTGAATTCCTGAATCATCCCTGCATTATTTCCTGTCATCAAAAGATCATCAACATAAAGTGAAACTATCATAACATCATTACTCTGATGTTTGACATAAAGAGTGGCTTCAGACAAGCTTTTCTTAAAGCCAATGCTCAGCAAATGGTCATCTATTTTGCTGTACCAAGCTCGTGGAGCTTGTTTCAACCCATAAAGAGCCTTTTTGAGAAGATAAACCTTGTCCTTATCTTCATTTTTCACAAAACCTTCAGGCTGTTCAACATAAATTTCTTCATGTAAGACACCATTTAAAAAAGCTTATTTTACATCAAGTTGATACACTTTCCAGTTCTTTTGAGCAGCTACAGCAAGCAAAATCCTTATGGTGTCCAAACGAGCAACTGGTGCGAAGGTGTCTGAGTAATCCACACCGAAGATTTGAGCATAGCCTTTCACAACAAGTCTTGCCTTATATTTGTTGATAGAACCATCAGCATTCAGCTTGGTTCTGAACACCCATTTGACTCCAATTACCTTCCTATCTTGGGGTCGATCAATCAGTTCCCATGTTCTGTTTTTCTCAATCATAGACAACTCCTCCTTCATTGCAGCCATCCAATTTTGATCTTTCTCTGCTGCTCCAAAATCTGCAGACTCACACACAACAATATTGCACCTTTCATAGATATCAGAGAGTAGTCTAGTACCTCTTGCAGGAGCCTCATCTACCAGTTCATTCTGCCAATCCTCTTCTTCTTCGGTTGTTGAAGCAAGAGACTTAAACTGTAGATCTGTCACAGTTGGATCCTTCTTCTTTACCTCATCCCAGTTCCACTCTTCATCTTCTACGAAGTGGACATCTCTGCTAACAACAATGCTTCCTGTTTGTGGCTGAAAAAGCCTATAAAGATGCCTGGTGATGCTCTTTTATCAAGCTTGTCACGCTTGCTTTGAGGAACATGAGTAAAACACAAACATCCAAAAATTTTGAGAAAATTGAAAGATGGTTTATAGCCATACCAAGCCTCATATGGTGTCTGATCCTTGACAGCTTTTGAGAGAAGTCTGTTTTGCAAGAAAACAGCAGTATGAGCTGCTTCTGCCCAAAATTTCTTGGGTAGATTTTTTTCATGCAACATGCATCTAGTCATCTCTAGGATGTATTTGTTTCTCCTTTCACTCACCCCATTTTGTTGTGGAGTATAGGGAGTGGTTAACTGATGCTCAATGCCAGCTTCCTCACAAAACTGATTGAATTTTTCTGAGGTGTACTCCTTGCCATTATCAGATCTTAGAGTCTGAATTTTCTTGCCACTTTGATTTTCTACTAATTTTTTGAACTTCCAAAATGCTCCATCCACTTCTGACTTGAATTTTAAGAAAAAAATCCAACACATTCTTGTGAAATCATCAATAAAGGCAGCATAATATCGATTACCTGCTAATGAAGGAGTTCTTTGAGGTCCAACTATATCTGTGTGGACTAACTGCAGCTTACAAGTGACTCTTGTTGCTGTCTTCGGAAATGGCTTCCTTTTTTGCTTTCCAAATAGACAGACCTTGCATGTTGGTATATGATCATCAAGTTCTGGAAAATCAGCTACCATCCCCTTGGACTTCATTTGCAGCAACCCTTGGTGGTGATAATGCCCGAGCCTTTTGTGCCAAACTTCTGTGATGTTTTCTTTGATTGAAAAAGCAGCTTGCTCTTCCTCCAATGGATTTAGAGCAAAACTTTTCCCTTTCATTTTTACTTTAAACATATCCTGACTAGCTGCATCTCTAATCAAGCAAAAATTGTCTTCAAAAGCAACTTTGAAGCCTCTTTCAATCAATTGGCCAACACTCAACAAATTTTGTTGAATTTCGGGTACAAAAAGGACATCAGGGATAAACTTTGTACCTGAGCAACTAGTTATTGCAACAGTCCCCTTTCCTTTGACTGAAATATAATCACCATTGCCTATTCTGACTTTGGTGATGTTGGTTGGCTTTAAATCTTTGAAAAGCTCCCTGTCATTGGTCATGTGATTTGTGCAGCTGCTGTTAATCAGCCAACTACTCTCACTTTCTTCACTGCTTGCAAAACACGTGGCCACAAAGAGTTTATCTTCCTCCTCTTCTGGATCAGCAACCTTAGCTTCTTCCTCTTGCTGCTGGTTTTTGCTCTTGCATATGACTGCTTCATGCCCCATTTGATTGCATATGGTGCATTTAGCATCGGGTCTCTACCAACATCTGAATGGAGGATGACCCATTTTGCCACAGTGCTGACAAGGTGGGTAACTTTTCTTTTCACCCTTTCCTTTGTAATTAGTTGCATTGCTATGACTGCTGCCTGGATGATTCTTCTTGTAGTTTCTAGCTTGTTGGCTTTTGGCTAGAAGAGCACCTTCAACAACATGATCTTCCCTCATCAATCTTCGCTGCTCTTGAGCTTGGAGAGCTTGTATTACTTCTGCAAAAGTAATTTTGGACAGATCTTTTGTGTTCTCCAACGAAGCAATAAATGCTTCATACCTCTCTGGCACTGTTACCAGAATTTTTTCAACAATTCTGGAGTCTGCAAAGTTACTGCCTAGTAGCTTTATCTTGTTGGCAATGCCCAACAATTTGTCTGAGTATTCCTTGATTGTGTCAGACTCTTTCATCCTTTGAAGCTCAAATTCCCTCATTAAGTTAAGCACCTGCATGCTTCAAATTCTTTCATCTCCAGCATATTCTGCCTTTAGATAGTCCCAAATTGTTTTTGCCAATTTGAGAGTCATGACCCTAGTGAAGATGGTTGTAGAGATACCAGCAAAAAGACATGATTTTGCCTTTGCTTTGCGGGTTTTTTTTTCCTTGTGATTCTTGATCTGAGCCATGATGGGATTGTCTGGCAGTGGAAGGACTTCATAATCATCTTCTACAGCTTCCCAAAGATCCAAAGCCTCCAGGTAAGCCTCCATTTTGACAGCCCAAAGATCATAGCTTTCCCCATTGAAAACTGGAAGAACTGCTTGAGAAAAACTGGTTTCAGAATCCATTCTATAGGTCCCGTAAGAACAGGGCTCTGATACCAATTGTTGGAACTTTTGTGATAAAAACGAAAACAGTATTTGTTTGACAGAGAACAAATACATATATTGAATGAGAAAATAACCAATTTCATTCGTGAAATAAGAACAGAGACATTACAATTTATAGAACTGAAAGAGAAACTACCCACTAACATCATGTTCCTAGAAATGTGCTATGAGAATAGAATTGAAACAAAGCATTAAAAAACTTCCTAACTGACACCTTAAAACTAGGAAAGCAATACTGACATAAGGAGAACGTGGGACATAATCCTAAAGCATTTTCCTAACACCTTCTTACTTTCGAATTGATGCTTTGATGATATCCATCAACGATGCTCCTGTTTCCTTTGAATTTCCTTTATCTGGTTAATGTTTTTTCTCATATTATGTTTTTGAAGTAAGCGTATTTATCTTAAGAGCTACAACATCAACCTTTCCAATTAAGAATTTTTGTTGGACCATTAGAATGGGAATGTGAATGTGTGCAAGTATATCGAGGTTTGTCAAAGAGTTGTCATCGTCGTATGATGGAGTACTGAGCATCATTTTTTGGCTGCATATGGTCTCTGGGTGAGTCTTATAAGATGAACTTTACCTTCAAGGAGATTCAAAGCATCTTGGAAGACGGCTGTGTACTTTAAGTTGTGAAGGTATACTCTATACGAAATATAGAAATTTATAAGTTGACAGCTTACTCTCATTCTGTTGTGTAATGTTTAATAGAGTTTATATTTTAGACACTACAATATTAATGTAAGAGTGGTATTTTATGAGATGTTGACATTTTAGACACTACATCATTTCTCTTGTATCAAACATACCCTAAATTCACTCTCGGTTTTGCACTAAATGAGTTGATCGGTGTTCCATCCCCAACTAATGCATTATCTCGGTTATACCTCTCATTGAAATCATAATAATCAGATAGGATATTATTACTATCAGTTAATGTTATTATTAATGTCATTACCAGTTTGTTTCACGGTTAGATTGATTATGTTGATCCAACGATTCTGATTTAACTTTCTAAAATCCTTCTTTTTTCTCTCTATATTTTATACTTTATATTTATTTTTACTTGACACGAGCTGTCGAACTCGCGCAAATTAAAAATTAATTTTTTAATTAGAGTTCAGAAAATTTGTAGTAAAGTGGCAACCCTAAGTCGTATTGGTAAAAATCGATTATGAAAACAGAAAATAAAAAGGGGGTTTTGAATTTTGGTTGAATAATTAAAAGACAGAATATAAAAATTGGGATTAAAAATTCTAATTAAAAATTAACCAACCTAAGGTTAGGGTTCCTAGGATGTCCTTTCTTGGATAAAAATTACGAAATTCGCGATTAATCTCAATTGAATCAGAATCCTTATTTTCAATTGAGAACAATCTGATCATCAAATCTGATGATCATTCTTTTCCCATAATCGCAATCGCGAACCTCAGATCGAATATCCATAATCGCACGATATCGATCTGAGTTAGGGAAAAGAGACGAATCTGGTTAGAGAATGATCGCAAATCCTCTAGACAGGTACATGGAATCCCTTCGTCTTAGGTTGATTAAAGGGGTTTTTTAGCCTAGCATGGCTAGGATAAGCATGATTAAAAATTAAAATAAAATAAAAAGAAGAAGAAAAAGATGAAGAACGCGAAGAACGCTTCAGAGAAAGTGCTTTGATCCTCAAATTCGAAAATTACAAAATGACTAAAAGTTTCCTACTCTGCCGTCATATACCCCTACCCAAATCGGGTTAGAGCTCAGTTCTGATCGGCCCATCTGTCTATAATACGAAATAAAATAAATAAAATAAAACTAAAACTTGGCTTTGGACCACTTAAGTAATTGGATTTTAATTTAAATTACAAGTCCAATAATCAAATAAAACTTCAGCAAAACGCGTCCAACTTGGCGTCAAAAATCGACCAGCTTCCAGTCCGAATTGGGTTTCGAGCTCTTCATAAGAATTGTAGCCCTCTGTGTTATCTGAAAAACCCAACAAGAACGGAGTCAATCCGACAACTGTGATAACTCATATTTTATTGCACTTATTTGTTACTCTTGATTAGTATTTTTAGGATTTATTTGAATAAAATAATGATTTTTTGAGTTATAATTCCACATATTTAATACTTTCACATTAAATATTGAGAATCATAACCATACAGAGGTGAAAATAAATATAACAATTGGATCAACATAATTGATCTAACGGTGAAACAAACTGGTAATGATATTGATAATAACACTAATCGACAGTAACAACATAATATAACCCTATAATAATATGCCTTTAACATTTCTATTTGGTTCAGTTATGGGTGGTAATTTGAATTGCCCAGTCATGTTTGAATTGGTGAGAATTTAAAACGACCATGCATATTCTCAACATCGAGATCACACAAATAGTGATTTATGTGTAATAATATATTTGAAATAAACAATATTTAAATAATCTCAAATTAATAAACAAAAAAGAGAAAATTTAGGATAAATACGCAATTATGTAACTATTTAATTTAAAAGGACCAACTGCATATTAACACAAACACGACATAAATGGTTATTTTTCAAGTGAATTCCCTCAACACTAATACAACTTATTTATTATGTGAGTTGAGATAACATTATACAAATAACTCATCAATATTATTTTTCAAATATATATTACTTAAATAATCTCAAATTATTAACAAAAGTGGGATAAATACATAATTATTTGCAATCTCAAATAGCACATTTTTCTTCTTCTTATATTTACTATCTAACAAATTTGTCTTTGTGTCACTAAGTGTTTGTTAAAATATTAAACATAATAACTCAAATATTTGTCAACTCTTCATCTAATTCATTTAATATATATGTCACAAATACACACGCTTCAGAAAAGTCAATTTAGAAACAGCTCTTCATTTATTACATGTTGATATAAAATGCTGATAGTTAAATGTGACAAAATGGGTTCGGCTCGGAGGGCGGCCCACCCCACCTTCCAAACAGGCGGGTTCGCCCGCCAACACATTTTTGCAGTGTTATTAAACCCGGCCCGGTTATCGATATATATATATATATAGATATATAAAAATATATATAAATATGAAATATAAATTCAATTATATTCTTCATATCTAAAATGAATTAAATAAAGTTCATTAAATAAGCTAAAAAACATGAAGCATAAATAAATAAAAATGCATACTATTACTATGTCAATTTAAATTGCAACTCATAATCCGCATAAACATACCTCTTAATGACATTGAACTCATATTTTTCAAATTCAACTACATTAAAAATGACATATGTCACAATCTCTTAATTTATTATTCCGTAAATTGCTTCATTATTGGAAGTTGAAATTTGAGGTCATTGTAGAAGAGTATCCTAACAAATAAAATTACAAAAAAAATTAAAATGAGTTATATTTTTTTTGACAAGATGAAGTAATTTTGATTTTTTTTTTAAATGCATGACATGACCGGGTCAGAGGGTCACCGGGTCACCGGTTTTGACCGGGTTTGGCCGGGTTTTGACCGGGTTTAACCGGGTCGATGCATGACCGGTCTAATGCTTGACCCGAACCGGTCTAGAGACCAGGTCATCGGGTTCCGGGTCGACCCGGCCAGGTCGGGCCGGGTTTTACAACAGTGCATTTTTGTCTTATTAAATGTTGACAGTTAGAGATGACAAAATGGACTCGGTCCGGAGGGCCATTACTGTCTAACTAACACTATGAGGTACCTAACTCCAACTTTTTGTACATGTAGAGTTGATAAATATTTGAGTTATGAGGTCTAATATTTCAATAAACACTTCACAGTTGAAGTTAAATGTGGTAATTCAAAAGACCTTTCATTATCTTAATTGCATAAAATGCAACCATATATTTTTACGATTTGTGTTAATTTTTACGAGTCAAATAAACCGATTTATATTAATCCCCCAATACATCGCATGAGTAATACACTAATATATATATATATATATATATATATATATATATATGTAATATTGACAGGTTTATTCTTTTAGAGATTAATCAACGACGATCGTCGACAAAATTTTTAATCTTTTTTCTCCGTGCATCGCACGAATAATGCATTAATTATTTAATAAGACAAAACACCGACACAATACACGTAATGATTATGAAAAAAAAATGTGTGGACAAGAGAGCACTCCAAATTAAGAAAGCAAAATTAGAAAAAGGAACCCTCTCGATTTCAAGTTGATTTTATATTTCATTAGCAGAGCCAGAGAAATAGCAAATAGTTCAATTAAGCAGCCATAGCCATGGATGCAACTCCAATGCACATAGCAATGTATCCATGGTTTGCTATGGGGCACCTAACCCCATATCTCCACCTCTCCAACAAATTAGCAAAGAGAGGACACAAAATCTCTTTCTTCATCCCCAAAAGAACACGAGCCAAGTTACAACAATTCAATCTACACCCACATCTCATTACCTTTTTCCCTATCAATGTTCCTCACATTGATGGCCTTCCTCATGGTGCAGAGACCACTTCAGATGTCTCTTTCTCTTTAGCTCCACTCATTATGACAGCTATGGATCAAACTGAGAGGGACATAGAACTTCTCCTTATTGAGCTAAAGCCACAAATTGTTTTCTTTGATTTCACACATTGGTTACCAAACTTAACTCACCGCTTGGGGATCAAGTCTTTTCAGTACAATATTGTTAGCCCAGCAACAGTTTCTTACGTTAGATCCCCATCGAGGATGCACCAAAGTGGTAACATGAATGAAATTGATCTTATGCAACCACCCGCAGGGTACCCTTTTTCATCCATTAAGCTTCATGCACATGAAGCAAAGTTCCTTGCGAAAAGGAACTATGAGTTTGGTAGTGGTGTTCTTTTTTATGACCGCCTCAACACTGGTTTAGTCCTATCAGATGCGGTAGGATTCAAAGGTTGTAGAGAAATTGAAGGGCCTTTTGTTGATTACCTTGAAGATCAGTTTGGGAAGCTTGTTCTGCTTTCAGGACCTGTCATACCTGAGCCACCCAGCACTGTTTTAGAGGAAAAATGGGCTTCATGGCTTGGAGGATTCAGGGATGGTTCAGTAATTTATTGTGCACTTGGAAGTGAATGGATATTACCACAAGATCAATACCAAGAATTGTTGTTGGGTCTTGAGTTAACTGGTCTTCCATTTTTAGCAGTTCTTAAACCTCCTATTGGATTTGACACAATTGAAGCTGCTATGCCAGAAGGGTTCAAAGAAAGGGTTCAAGGGATTGTCCATAGTGGATGGATACAGCAACAATTGATTTTGGATCACTCATCTTTGGGTTGTTTCATAACACATTGTGGGGCTGGTTCATTAACAGAGGCACTAATAAATAAATGTCAGATAGTGTTGCTACCACATCTAGATGGGGATCACATTGTTAATGCAAGGATGATGGGTCGAAACTTGAAGGTTGGAGTTGAAGTAGAGAAGGGTGAAGAAGATGGGTTATTCACAAAGGAAAGTGTATGCAAAGCAGTGAAAATTGTGATGGATGACGAGAATGAGCTTGGCAGAGAAGTGAGAGCAAATCATACTAAGGTGAGGAACCTCTTACTAAGCCAGGATTTGGAGTGCGTCTGTGTTGATAGTTTCTGTCAGAAGCTTCAAGATTTAATCAGGTGATTTGATTTCTAAGCTTGGGTACATTTATGTGATTTTAATCAAGGCATAACACTTACCAGCCCTTGCAACATAATTTCCTTCTGTGTTCATCAGCTGACCAGTTTCTAGAAGAGTCCATCTTGTAAACTCTTCATTTTGAGTTGTCAATGTGAACTAGTCTTCGTTCTCGTTTGAGAAAATTTGATACTTGAATTCCCCGATGGGTCCACAAGGAATGAAGACTACTTCACATTGACAACTCAAAATGAAGAGTTTACAAGATGGACTCTTCTAGAAACTGGTCAGCAGATGAACACAGAAGGAAATTATGTTGCAAGGGTTGGTAAGTGTTATGGGTATAATAATCATGGAGGATGCCAAAAATGGGAGGAGATACCCACTTGTAGGTATAAAACAAGGCATCGCACCATTATGCATCCAACATTCAATCTAGGACAACCACAGAGATATGTACTGTCATTGTCCACTAAGATATGGACATATTTTCTCTTCCTCTTTTATTTTCCTTGCAACCTCAATGTACTAGGATGGTATTGGTCAGCTAGTGCATTAAAGCTGATTTCTGAAATAATTGGTTTCTTACCTTCATTTTCTTTCTCATTTTCCCCTTTTGCTCCTTTCCATGCTCAGCACATTCCAGTAGAAAAACTTCCATTTCTCCCTCTCCAACTAACAATATACATTGACCCTTACATCTATGAGAGGGTATATTCTTGTCATCACAGTAAGTAACCCTTACAATATACTGGTTATGTGCTTTTAATAATGTAATCTGGTCAATGCTATAGCTTTCTCATTGTTAGAAATAAAATTCAAGTGAGAGTAAGGGTTAAAAATGGACCAAGTGAAAATCATTTAACATAAAAGGACCCATAGATTCGTTGTATTAAGGTTTTGTGTTGAATTTGGTCCTTGAGTGGAAGTATCCCTTGCCATGGTTTTGCTTCAGCACCTTCAACACAGTTTTAGTGTTGATACAGAGAAGTTCTGAATCTTAAACTTCTCCTATGAAAAGTTGACATTTTACCTTACCACTCATTTGTACCATGCATAGGCAGACCCCATTATGTAGATAGAAACCATTTTGATTACTTGGTTCTTAGGAATGTCATAAACTTTGAGAAGTCTTCAACTTTGAATACCCATTCTTCCACTTAAGTGCTATCAAATTAAGGAATTTCAATTTTGATTCCTTTATGGAAGTAGAATCTTGGATCTATATCTGTTAGGAAATTATATTTTCTAATAATTATTGTGGGTTACATATTATATTAATAATTATATTGTGCTATTTATATATATTGGGTAAATTAAAGTGATCAGTTAAATATTCCCAAATAGATTCCTAAGTGAGTATGGCTGAATGAGTGGATACCGGTGTTGGGCAAACTAAGTATAATGGGAGCTTATTGACCCAACAATAAAGATAAAAACACTATAAGGGTTATGGTCCCCAAGACGTCAAATTAAGAACCCTAGTTTCTCTTCCCCATCAAGAGAGAGACGGCACACTAAGGAATTCGGTTTTAGGGTGATTTGACTGAGGAAGACTATAAACCCCAAGAGACAAGATCAAAGTTATTCCGCTGCAATGGAGACAGGTATGCCTCCACCTTTATGTTCTTATTTCTTTATGATTAGGTATGATGGAGCTTGGCTTGTAAGTGATAGTTATCACCAAAAGGTTTAGAGGAATTAAAAATTCCATCAATTGGTATCAGAGCCATAATCATACTGAATCATAAGGGAATTAAGTTTTGTGATTTTTATATATGCTTCCAATGCTTAATGGGGCAAATTTCAAGCTGTGGAAAGAGAATGTGGAAATTGTTCTCGGTTGCATGGATCTCGACAATGCGCTAAGGACTGAGAAACCCACTTCCACTCAGGAAAATCCAAACACAGATAAAATTGAGAAGTGGGAACGCTCAAATCGCATGTGTCTGATGATCATGAAACGTTGCGTTCCGGAGGCGTTTAGGGGCTCGATTTGTTGAGACTACTGATGCCAAGTTGTTTCTGAAGGAACTCGAGCAATACTTTGCTCGAAATGAAAAGGCTGAAATTGGTCAAACCTTTTCCAAACTCATAAACATGAGGTATAAAGGAAAGGGAAACATAAGGGAGTACATTATGGAAATGTCTAATCTTGCTGGAAAACTAAAGACATTAAAGTTAGAGCTGCCCTCTGAGTTGCTCATATACTTAGTTATTATCTCTCTTCCTGCACAATACAGTCAATTTGTGGTGAGTTATAACACTCAAAAGGAAAAATGGACTCTTAATGAGCTCATTTCTCAATGCGTGCAAGAGGAAGAGAGGTTACAACGAGAGAAGACTGATAGTGCTCACTTGGCATCAACCTCCCAAGACGAGAAAAGAAAGAGAGCTAAGGATAACGCGGATGCTTTGCCAAAGAAGCAAAAGAAGCAAGACCAGGAATTCACCTGCTTCTTTTGTAAGAAATCTGGACACATGAAGACATGGTAAAGACTATGCTTAGTCATTCTTCATTGTCATAATCACTTTGGAGAAAAGCACTAAAGACTGCAGTTTATATCCTTAATAGGGTTTCCAGCAAAGCAGTGACAAAAACCCCTTATGAGCTATGGAATGGAAAGAAACCTAGCATAAGGCATTTACAAATTTGGGGTTGTCCAGCAGAAGCGAGGCCTTATAGACCAAATGAAAGAAAGTTTGACTCAAGAACAATCAGCTGCTATTTTGTTGGATATGCTGAACGTTCTCGGGGCTTTAAGTTTTATAATCCCACTACAAGATCCTTTTTTTGAGACGGGAAACTAGATTCCTTGAGGATGTTGAGTTTGGGGGGAAGATAAAATAAGGAATGTTGTCTTTGATGAGGAAGAAAATTATATTTCTCTTCCTAATATTGTCATCATTCAAGATGCAATTACAGAACAAGCAATTAATGATCAGGTCCCTGTTCATGACATTGTTATGGAACAAGCTTTGGTCCCTAACATTGCTTTAGGTCAAGACAATAATGAACCACCCCCTATGCCACCTATAGAACAAACTCAACAAACTCAAGAAGTGCCATTAAGGAGATCCACTAGAGAAAGGAGAAATGCAATTCTGGATGATTATATTGTGTTTCTTCAAGATCATGAAAATATTTTAAGCTTGAAGGAAGATGATCCAATCAACTTCCAACAAGTCTTAGAAAGCTCTAATGCTCATAAATGGATTGATGCCATGAAAGATGAGATGCAATCTATGAAAGACAACGACGTTTGGGATCTTATTGAGTTGCCTAAAGGTGCGAAACCCATTGGTTGTAAATAGATATTTAAAACCAAAAGGGATTCAAATGGCAACATCGAAAGATATAAGGCACGTCTAGTTGCTAGAGGTTTCACTCAGAAAGAAGGCATAGACTATAAAGAGACTTTCTCTCCGGTTTCTACGAAGAACTCTTTTAGGACAATAATGGCGCTTGTGGCTCATTTGGATTTGGAGCTACATCAGATGGACGTAAAGACAACGTTTCTCAATGGTAACATTGATGAGACAATTTATATGGTGCAACCAAAAAACTTTGTATTGGGAGATTCAAAGTCTATGATTTGCAAATTGAAAAAGTCCATCTATGGCCTTAAGCAAGCTTCTCGTCAATGGTACCACAAATTCCATCAGGTTATTATCTCCTATGGCTTTGAGGTGAACTTAGTGGAAGATTGTGTGTATCACAAGTTCAGTGGGAGTAAATTCATATTCATGATACTATATGTTGATGATATCTTACTTGCCAGTAACGATATAGGCTTATTGCATGAAACCAAGAAACTTCTCACTAAAAATTTTGAGATGAAGGACCTTGGTGATGCATCTTTTGTCTTAGGAATACAGATACTTCGAGATCGCGCTCAAGGTATCCTACGGTTATCACAAAAGGCCTACATTGAAAAGATTTTAGATAGATTTGGCATGAAGGATTGTACGTTCGGAGATACGCCCATATCTAGGGGAGACAATTTTAGTCTCGCCCAATGCCCTAAAGGTAAGCTTGAGATGATAGAAATGACAAAGGTACCTTATGCTTCGGCAGTAGGAAGCCTTATGTATGCCCAGGTTTGTACTCGCCCTGATATAGCATTTATAGTGGGAGTGTTAGGAAGATACTTGAGCAATCCAGGAATGGATAATTGGAAAGCAGCCAAGAGGGTTATGCGGTATTTGAAGAGAACAAAAGATTATATGCTTACATATCGGAGGTCAGATCAATTAGAGATCGTCGGATATACTGACTCTGATTTTGCTGGATGCCAAGATAGTAAAAGATCCACGTCAGGTTATGTCTACATGTTGGCTGGAGGAGCTATTTCTTGGAAGAGTGTTAAACAGACACTCGTAGCTTCCTCTACTATGGCCGCTGAATTTGTAGCTTGTTTTGAGGCATCCAACCATGGGGTATGGCTGCGAAACTTTGTCACAGGGATGCATATAGTAAGTGGTGTTGAAAGGCCACTGAAGATTTATTGTGACAACAGGTCAATAGTGTTGTACTCCAACAACAACAAAAGCTCTTCAAAATCGAAGCACATCGATATAAAGTTTCTGGTTGTTAAAGAAAGAGTTCAGAGTGGTCAGATTTTCATAGAACACATAGGGACGAACTCCATGCTTGCGGATCCGCTTACTAAAGGCTTAGTGCCTAAGGTCTTTCACGAGCATACTGCTCATATGGGTGTTGTTTTGTTCGATGACACTACGGTTTAGTGGGAGTTCTTTATGTTGGTAAATAAATGAAATATTCTTATGTTTGTTTTCTGCAGAATAAAGAATTCAATGATATTTTCCCTCTGAATGTATTATATTTTGTGCTTGTGTTTCTGCTTTGTGTATGCAGAAAATTTAGGATTGATCTCATAAAGATTAAAGTAGGACCAGTTGGAAATAGGCATGGTAAGATCGCATTGCATGTAATTTCCATGCCACTCATCCATACTTGATCTATGTCATTGAATATATTGGTGCGATGACCATGGAAGGTTTAGTTACGCTTGAAAGTGACAAAAGCCGCCATGATCTCATATTGATACAGGAGGTGGACCAGATTGTATCTAAGGAGAAATCTAAAGAAAAATAGCATACAGTTGTGCACTAAAGTTATATGATATAATTATCTCAAGTTAATATGTGGCCCAAGTGGGAGATTGTTAGGAAATTATATTTTCTAATAATCATTGTGGGTCACATATTATATTAATAATTATATTGTGCTATTTATATATATTGGGTAAATTAAAGTGATCAGTTAAATATTCCCAAATAGATTCTTAAGTAAGTATAGGCTGAATGAGTGGATACCGGTGTTGGGCCAACTAGGTATAATGGGAGCTTATTGGCCCAATAATAAAGATAAAAACACTATAAAGGTTATGGTCCCCAAGACGTCAAATTAACAACCCTAGTTTCTCTTTCCCGTCAAGAGAGAGACGACACACTAAGGAATTCGGTTTTAGGGTGATTTGACTGAGGAAGACTACAAACCCCAAGAGACAAGATCAAAGTTATTCCGCTGCAATGGAGACAGGTATGCCTCCACCTTTATGTTCTGATTTCTTTATGATTTGGTATGATGGAGCTTGGCTTGTAAGTGATAGTTATCACCAAAAAATTTAGAGGAATTAAAAATCCAACAAGTAGAACCTAAGAGGGGCAGCCATTGTAGGACAATTTCAATTAAGTTTGTTGCGCTGGCATACGTTGTGAAAAAAGCACTTATTTGTAGGGGTCTTGAATATTTTATTGTTCCACGTTCTTCGTGGGGCATATTTGTGGAGAATTGTTTATTAGTAAAGACTGTGTCTTGTGTATATATAAAAAAAAGAGTAAACACTCTTTTTAGTCCCTGGCAATATCTACGAAGTCCTTTTCAGTCCCTGACAATAAAAAAGGACCAAATTGGTCCTTGAAAGTACAAGAAAAGGGCCACTCTATATATTTGGGAGTTGACATAAGGACTAACATGGCCCTTTTTTTTGTAATTTCAGGGACCAATTTAGTCCTTTTTTATTGCCAGGGACTAAAAAGGACTTCGTAGATATTGACAGGGACTAAAAAGGGTGTTTACTCAACCAAAAAAAAACTGTGTCGTGCCATTGTTTGTCATTTTTAAATTGTTCTAGACTTGTAGCGACGTGTGTAAACACTAACCTTTTTAAGCAACTAGGATTATTCTAGCACTGAGGGGACTGTGTGTGTTTAATTTCTCGATATATATATAAAAAAAACTTTAACTTTTTATATTATGTATATATAATTTTGTATCTTGATCATGGCCATGAATAATACTAAGGGGCGTATTGGATTAGAATTTTGAAAAAAAAATTTGAGATAAAAAATCTTATAGATTTTAAAAGACTATTTAGAATTAGACGAATTTTAAAGACTTTTTTAAAAGACATTTTTTACAACCAAGATTTTATAAGTTTGGATTTTAAAAAAATTTAATAGAATTTATAAGATTTGAAAGGACAATATGCATTTATAAAATTTTAAAAAATCATATGAATTTTTACCAAACATTCAAAAGTACAAGAGTCAATAAAAAAAATAACAAAGAATGCAATGATATATTAATAAAAAAAATGTAAAAACTCATAATTTTCTCAATCAATAAAACATAATATAATTTTGAGAAAACTTCAAAAATCTCCCTATGAGTTTTCTTAATTATCATTTATCCCCCTCACAAAATTTTTGAATCATTTACACCCTTATTTCAATTTTTTTATCATTTACCCCTTGATTTTAAGTTTTTTTATCACTTACTGATAAACTTTTAGCTTACCATGGTTTTAGGTTTAATTATACAAGAAATATATCATGAATTGCATGGAAATTAGGGTTTTACACCATAAAGTCATAAAGATTGAATATCTAGCTAACATCTTGTAATATTTCTTATTTCAAGGGATTTTGACATCCATCAAGGCTTTTTAGTGTCAAAGGAATGCAACAAGACGATTGAAAGCCTCAAAGAAGCGAAATTACAAGTACTTACAAGATGCAAGAGAACGTTTTAGCGTGCAACAGCACGCTAAAACGCTCTAATGAGAGAAAATAACCAAAACTCACTGGAGGAGAGCGTTTTAGCGCCCAACAGTGCGCTAAAATGCTCTGACAGCAGGAATTCACTATTCGAAGAGACGTTTTAGTGCCCAATAGCGCGCTAAAACGCCCTAAGGCAGACAAGAATACATTGAGAGAACATTTTAGCATCCTAACAACGCGCTAAAATGTCCTGATGCGATCAGATTCAGGCCCATGGTAGATTTCGTATCTAAATCAAGATATGAACGAGATTTCACGAAGATTAGAAGGGAAATTAAAAGATATATTCTCATCTATAAATAGAGGGCCTAAGGACCAATTGAATCATCATTGACTGAATTAATTACACAGAAACCTGAAGGAGGAATCCTGTTGCGGAGCATTGGAACACTGAGGAACGAAGTCAACATCACATCAATGGAGGCTTGAGGTTCTCTTTTCTTTATTATTGTTTTTCAATTCAGTATGCTAGGCTAGACTTTTATGTAGTTAGGGGTAGATGGAACCCAATTGAATCGTATGTTTTGAATTAAATTGTCTTTGAATTCTTTTCTTTTTATAATTGAATAAATTTATCTGTCTTTAATGCTTTCTATGAGTTTGCTCCTTATAGAATGATTTAGGGGAATTGTATAACAATAGGGATGTTGGTGCATGAATCCTGACTTGGTAAATTTATCACAACCCTTGTGATCTAGGGATAGACATAGGGTAATTGTGCAATCATTTAATTCTTGATCTTAATGCATGTTTTCTTGTGGAATAATTGATCTTAATTGTGGAATAAATCAAGATCACATAGATTTAGGGTAACAAGAAATTGAGCCCTAATTAACTTAGAAAGAATTGATTGGCAATATTTTAAGAACAGATTCTTGACAGTTTAATTCATAGCATATAGAAGAGATTGAGGGAAGTCGAAACCCTAACTCTGTTTGTTTTTAATCTTTAAATCAATCATCTTTCCAATTGTTTTTTTTTTATTTTGAATTTTAAAATTGCATGTTATTAATTGTTTTCAATTTCAATTATCTTAATCTCAATCTTGATTGTCCAACTAAACCACAATTAGTGAACTAGTGTTTGAAAACCCAATTCTCATGGGAACGATCTCGTACTCAGTACACTTTTACTACTTTTACGATCGGTTCACTTGCCGAAGTCGCAACACTTACCCCCCTCACTTAGGGGGTGAATAAAAAAAACTTTAAATCAGGAGATAAATGATTCAAAATTTTGGGAAGGGGGTAAATGGTTATGAGGAAAGTTATAGGGTTTTTTTGAAGTTTTCCCTACAATTTTTAACATAACATTCAAAATTACTTAGCAACAACTCTTCACATATCTAAAATTATACTAGTCCTCCATGCATTAACATTTTCTCATTCATGCTCTTGGGTTTGACCAATGAATTAAAAATTATCTTCTTCATTTGGTATCAGAGCTATGCATATATGATTATAAGACCTAATTTTTATTTATTTATTAAAATAATTCTAAATTTACATATAGAACCTAAAGTTCATGATAAAATATCAATTTGGTATTTTTTGCAATTGATCTTGAAAATCTTGGAATTTTTGTTCTACGTTATGAGAGTTTTCTAATCATATATCATATGTATATTTTTATTGAGTATTCCAAGAAAATTTTGAATTTGAATTTCTGGGTTTTATTACATTAAAGTTTAGAAAATTTCTCAAATTATTTTCAATTGATACATTAAAATCTTAAATTATTTCGGGGCTTTTGAAAAACAAGTTTTTAATTATCTACTGATATATATATTTTGGAAATAAGTTATGTTATTTCATCTCCTTATAAATATGTATTCTCAAGAATACATATATTATAATATTAAAATTAATTTTTTAAAAAAATTCATCAATTGATGTGAAGAGAAAAAAAAGTAATACTATAACTAAGGAGATAACCAGTGTTGTTAAAATCGCGTGCAAAATCATTAAATCATACGATTTTATGATTATTTTCTTTCAAACGAGTTGGATCGTGTGTAGAATCGTGTTCTTCTCAGATCGGATGGGATCAACGGTTAAACACGTAAAATCGGTAGGATCGGATGATTCGCCCGTTTCAGCTATCTAAGGGAAAAAGAAAACTAGAAAATCAGAATGATGGGAAGGAGAATTGGAGAGAGAGAGAGAGAGAGAGAGAGAGAGAGAGAGAGAGAGAGAGAGAGAGAGGAGAAGACGGGAACTGGCACCATTCTCACAGAAAAGCTCGATGCCATGACTTTCTCCTCCCTCGCGACTTGTCCCTTCCGCGGATACACAACATAGAATGATGGCTGAATTGAACGATTAACGGTTACCGCCTCAGTTTCTGTAATGCCGCCGGTGATGAATCTACATACCTTGATCAATCTATTGCAACTGTAACACCACTAGGAAGACATCTACATATAGATCAGAATACCTTTTTCAGCAAACATAAGAAAAAACCAAACATTATACACCCCTAATAATTGAATTTTTCAAAAGATGAATATTACTTAGAGAGAAAGAGTGGAAATATACACTCCTCAGTCTTATCCACCTTTTAAATCTTAGAGTAAATATTTTTTGGTTCCTAACAAAAAAATATGATCTCCACTTTAGTCCCTTACAAAAATAAATTAGTCAGTTAGTCCCTAACAAATTCAAAGTGGACCCATTTAGTTGAAATCGTGGTCCCTCACAAATTCAAGAAAGACTCATATTAGTCCCTCAAAAGGACTAAAATGGGTCTACTTTGAACTTGTTAGGGACTAACTGACTAATTTATTTTTGTAAGGGACTAAAGTGGGGACCATGTTTTTTGTTAGGGACCCAAAAGGGTATTTACTCTAAATCTTATCTATGCAATTTTTTATTCAAGTCTTTGTACTTTTTTACTATCAAATTTTACAAATTTTAACTTTAAATCATTTTTATTTTTTTATTTAAATTATCAAAATATTTTTATAGTATAATTCATAAAAATTGATTGTAAAATTTATAATTTGAAGTTTTTAATTATATTAATAGTCATTTGAATAATATAATTTTTTTATATGTATTTTAAATATTTTCTATCTATTTTTTGAATAAATAAAATATAAATACAATTTTAGTTAATTAAATATTTCTCATACTTAAAATATAAAATATAAAAGGTTACCTATGTTCTTAGAAAAATAACCCCTTTAAAAATTAGAGTGATTTTAATATTTTATATGCACAACTACGATCTTACGATCCATTTCAATTTTATGGTTTATGATTATTTTTACTCGTTCCTAATCTTAGATAAAATCTCAATCTTTACAACATTGGATATGACAGTTTAAGAGAAAATATAAGTACAATGTTACATGAAATAAGTTTTGTCATGTTACCCCTTTAAAATTATATATTTCGAAAAATATATAATTATAATATTAAAGTTATTTTTTTCTCTTATATTTTTTTGAAATTTATCGATTGATGTGAAGAGAAAAAAAAACTAATACGATAACTATATAAGGAGATGACAGTTTAAATATTAAATTATGAAAATATACTTGTAGGAGACAAAATTATTTAATAAGACAAAACACCGACATAATACAGGTAATGATCGTGGGGAAAAAAAATTGTGTGGACGAGAGAGCACTCCAAATTAAGAAAGCAAAATTAGAAAAAGGATCCCTCTCGATCTCAAAATTAGCAAAATTATTTAATAAGACAAAACATCGACACAATAAACTATAAAATCTTTATTTCTAGAACTTTAATTGCTTCTTTGATATTATGTATATGCTGGTATACATTATATCCTTGTGGTAAATTATGTATTATTAATTGCTTGAATATATTTATAAGCTTATCATATGTCACAGTTTCTATAAAATGTTAATTTAGAAACAATAAGGGAGATTTTGCGAAAATCTTATAATACTTAATTCACACCCTCGGGTGAAAGTGGGTTGGGCTGGACCAAGCTTTGCCCCTAAAAGCCCAAACTTACGTCAAAAAATTTCAATTTGGCCTGGCTCAAGCCTAGTACGAGTCTAACTGTTAGCCTGACTTGACCCGTTAATAAAAAAACAAATGGCCTGACCTAGCCCGTTAGCCTGTTAATTTTTAACTTCCAAGCAGAATCATGAATCAACTTTACAAAATACTCAAATTCTGTTGTTAAACCAAAAATCGTAATTTCAATATCCAAACAAAATCATGAATCACAACAAAACTCATACAATCTGCATTTAAGTCAATTTCAAAAGCAAAATGCTCAAACTAAATAACATATATTTCATCAGATCCAATAAACAAATCCATACTATGTAAATTAAAATAACTCCATACCAAAAAAAAAATAACTATATGAATCCAACAAACACGTCATGATGCTTGTAATAAGTATAACATTTCTCAATTTTTTTTAATATATTCATATACACAATCTAACATGCTGAGATGTTGGTTCCTCCTACATAAGAAATAAAGTCAGATGTCTATTAAAATATAATCGAATATAATTAAGTTATAAATAATTGCAATTGATTAAATTTATATCTTTTACTTTTTCTTCAAGTCATACTTATTCTATTTAATTTTATTTAAAATGAATAATTATATAGGCCGACCTGTAGGCTTATAGGTCAGGCCTTGTGAAAGTGAGCCTACGGCCTTTTTATTAAACAAGCTTTTTCAAAGTCCAAGTCCGGCCTATTTTACGAAATATACTATATCAGGCATGGCCTGACGTAGGCCGAGGCGTAGGCCCCTGTTGGCCGGCCCGGCCCAGTTTCACCCTTACGCCCCCCACCCCACCTTGAGTATGGAAGTCACATCCCTAACAATTATGAATTACATTATCAAAACACTAAACGCTACTCATTAACCACTAAGCATTATGAAAAATCTTTACGTATAATTAATTATACATGTCTATGTTTGGATAACATAAAAGAATTAATTTAAAAAATTATAATTGTTCACTAATTAAAAAAAATCCTATTTATCAAAAAAATAAAAAATATGATTTAATATCTCTTATGTTGTAAGAGATACTTTTATCCAATGTTATTAAAACCGACCTGATTATTGACTCGGTCGAGGTGGTGAGTCACTAGGTCACTGGTTCAACCAGTGGGAATAAATCTTTGGTGCTACTGTTGCACCAAAGATTCAGTACATCACACCAATAAAATTATTACATGTCAGCTAAAGTTTTTTTTTCTTTGTCAAATTTTTTCTCTCTCCTATGATGTGTGATACTTTCATTGATGGGATGCACTGAATCTTGGTGCATTAGTAGCACCAAAGATTTATTCAACCAGTGGGTCCCTGGTTCAACTGCATAACCCGATAATTATATGCAATTTTGTAATTTAAATTAAAAAATTATAAACATACTCAAATTTATAAGAAAAATGACAAAAAATTCAAATATTTTAATATAAAAAATAATAAATCACATATTATTATACAATAAAGGATCAAACAAAAATATAATGATCGTGATACGGGGCTTTAGGTTCAGAAAATGACATCTCTAACTATAAATCAAATCAAAATTTTCTGCATAGTGCATAATTGAGATAATATTAGTGTTGTAGGTACATAACTTATGTAAGTCAATAAGCAAAAAATATATTTAAATATGTCCATTATGATATTTTTTTTTTGGACCGGGCCGGGTCACCGGTTTTTATGAAAATCGGCCGGGTCGCACCGGTTCTGATGCATGGCCGGTCCGTTGCTTGAACCGGACCAGTTATATGACTAATTTACCGGTTCCCGGGTCGACCCGGCCGGGTTGGTTCGGTTTTAATAACACTGCTTTTATCTCATACACACACATGAAAGTGTGTCATGCCCATATTTTTTTCTCTTCTCTTCATGTGGCTCCGCATGGGCCCCACACACTTTTACGTGTGTAAGAGATAATTTTATCTCTACAATATGAGAAATATCAAATTCATAAAAATAAACCCTAAATATTAATCATAAATCAGTCATTCTAAATTACACTACTCATTAACCACTAAGCATCTATAAAACACCGACACTTCAAAATTCCTGACGTGTCGTGTCCGACACTCACCGACACTTCCCGACACTCCAATACTCGTTGCAAAGACTCAAAAAAAGTTCAAAGGTTACGTTGCATTTCATTTTGAGTTCCAACTATTAGATTCATTGGATTCCGATTACTATTTATTGAGTTTAATATAAATATTTGGGATATCTTATATTTTTTTGCAAAATTGATGGGTATTAGAAGTTTAGCTTTATTTTTTTTATTAAATTATTGAATATTACACTACATATAGTAAAAATATTGTATAATATCAAAACGTGTCCTAACGTGTCGAAATTTAACATTTTTTAGAATTAACGTGTTGGAGTGTCGGGTCGTGTCGTATTCCTTGTCCCGTGTCGGTGTCGGTGCAACATAGCTAAGCATTATGTAAAATCTCTATATATAATTAATTATATATGTCTATGTTAGGATAACACAAGAGAATTAATTTAAACAATTATAACAACTAATCATAAATTAAAAATTACTCGGCAATGAATAATTATTATGTAAAATATTTAAATATAATTAATTACGCATGCATATGTTAGAATAACATAAAAAATTATTGCATCTAATAACTAATAAAAACATTAACTAAGAATTAATCACTATATAATTAAAAGAATAAATTTAAACAAGTATTATCCTTTACTTGGATTGAAGAATGTAGAGATGATGATTAGTGTAGAGAGATGAGTTGTGAAGAAATTTTGGGTAGAAAGAGTACAAAGAGATTACTTGAATTGAAGAATTGGAGAAAGAGAGAAAAAGTGAGGAAGGGGGGTGGGGGTAGTGTAGATTTTTGAAAGGGACTCAGATGGCTGAGATTGTGCCACTTGGCACGCCATCCGAGTTTCGGGGGTGGGGGACACTCACTATTAAAAATCAAATTTAGAACAGTTTCCTAGGGGAGGAGGGGCGGTACAAATTGAAGGAAATTCAAATTCAAACGTGTACCGAGAAGGGGTTGGGGCAAGACTGTTTGACCATAAAAAAAAATAATATTTTGCGGGTGAGGGGGCGGGACTCAAATCGCCTAGGCCCCCGCCCCTGCGACATCAAACGCATCCCATTTATAAAAGGGTAATACATCTATCATGTCGTCACAAAAAACTAAAGAAAGTTCCTGCAGACACAAAATTGATGTGGGCCCATTTCTATTTTGTTCTCTCTTCTTATTTTCGTTTCTCTCTCCTAATTCATTGTCTCTACAGAAATTTGATTTTGTTTCCTGTGACATTATGGATGTATTACCCTTTATAAAAAGTGGGAAACAAATATGAAATAGGAAAATTAAAAGTTCAAAAAACCCTCGTTTGGTCAATGAACCCACACCTTGCAATTCCAAGCCTCCAAGCTAGATTAAGGGCTCGTTTAAATAGGTTTTTATTTTCCAGAGACATTTTTTTTTTAAATCACTTATTAAAAAATGTCTGTTTTGGATTTTTATTTTTAAAAAAATAGAAGTCATTAAAAAAAGTCAAAAATCTATTTTTTTTTTAAAGCTAAAATTTTAGATTTTAAAAAAAGCAAAAGTGAGCCACTAGGGTTAGCTTAGTTAGTGGTGAGAGGTGTGAGTAGTTATAAAATAGATTGTGTGTTCAATTTTTTAAAATATAAAAAAAAGGTCAAAAGCCAAATATTTTTTTCTTAAATTGAAATAATTTAAACTTTTATAAAAAAATTCTTATAAATTAAAATATAAAAAATACTCTTTTGAAAGTCCATCCAAACCGATCCGAGAAAAGAGACCCACAATTTAGCTTTTAAAGCATAACCTGACTAGGGGTGGCAATTTATGACACGACCCGTCAACCTGACCCGGACCCGATACGAAATTTTCGTGTTCGGGTCAACCCATTTATTAAATGGGTCGTGTCCGGGTTGAAGAAAAATAAAACGAAAAAATTCGTGTCGGGTTATAGGTTAACCCGCGAACCTGCTGACCCGCAAAATTGTAAGGATGTTCTGGTCATTTTACCTCATGATATAAAAATTAAATGTTAGGGTTTTAACTCTTCTCTCACTTCACTCTCCGCGGCCGCAACCCTTGTCTCTCTCACTTCCAAAGTCCAAACACTCAGCTACTGATCTTTCTCTCTGCTGGCGATCTCTCGTCTCTATCCGCAAACCTTCTTCCACCTCAACCAAAAAGGTACGCATACTGTCCGCAAATTTATTAAGTCTTCTTTCATTTTTTGCTTTATTCACTTTTGTCGTTTTATATATATACCCACCGTTGTATATATATTGTTCCTGCGAATGAAATCTATACCCACCGTTGCTTTACTGAATATTATATATATATATATATATATTGAATGGATCATGTTTCACGGATTCAAGGGTTATAATTTTCAATTTTTGAGTAACCCACCGTATATTGTTATGCAGTTTTCACGGGTTTCAATTTTAAAATTTTCTTTTTAAAAATAAAAATAGAATAATATATCACATTCTTTTGTTATGGAGTTGTTACACAATGACCCACCGTATGGTTGTGCTAGTTGTTAGTTATTTGGGTTTTATTTGTTATAAAAATTTCTTATCTATATTATTGTCATTATTTGCACATGTAGATGGATTTTGAATCACAAAACAACACTGAAATGATGGACCAGGAGATTGATGTTCAAGATGCAAATGTTGAGGATGCTAATACTGTCGGGTCGTGTTGGGTCGTGTCAACCCGTGTAAAAATAGATTATGCTCAAATTCGGGTTGTATCATGTCAACCCGTTTAATTAACAAGTCGTGTTCGGGTTCAGTTTTATAACACGAATTGTTAATCGTGTCGTGTTTGGGTTGAGCCTATTCGTGTTCGTGTCAGAACCAGGTTGACCCGAACCCGACCCATTAACACGAATTGCCACCCCTAAACCTGACCCCAAGTTATTCAACTAAATTTGTGCAATGACGTGAGCTGTCAAAAGGCACTTATTTGGGTCAAGCAGGGCTGTGAGAGACGCAAGCCTTGCTTCCCCTTAGTGAGGAGAATTCAGAGCATTATCAGTAGACATTGAAATGTGGAGATTTTCCATTCTATCAAATAAGGAAATGCAGTGGTGGTCCATGATGCAATCACCTTGTTTTCAAGTCTTTGATGGGTGTCTCGACGCCTAGAATGGTCCCCGTATAGGACCCTTTTCTTGTGTTTCTATTTCCTCCTTTTTTTTAAGGGTTTATCATCTATCATTTAACATGACCACAAAAAGTTTCCTACACTCACAACATTTTGTGGGGCCCGCAGCAAAAAAAAAAAAAACGTCGGCACACAAAACGAATCTCTATACCATAACACAATCACTTTTCTTACAACATAACTCTTATAAAACCCTTTTTTTAAAGGCAGTTATTTGTAGGGGGTTTTCTTTTGCTTAGAGTAATGCCTTCGAATATTCTATTGTTCTACGTTCTTCGGGAGGCATAGGGTGTGCATGACAGTCTTTTCGGAATTTATTTTTTTAATTTCTGTTTCCAAGAACATAAATGGATAGAAAACTCGTTTGGTAAAATTGATTTATTTTTTTGTTCCCGAGATGAAGAAGATTAATTTTTGTGATGGAGAACAGAAAAAAGAATAAAAAAATTTCTGCTTTTTTGTTTCCAGACACAAAATGAGAAACACTTATTTCTCTCAATCATCTCCACCACTATCATCATCATCATCATCCCGACACGACCACCGCCACCATCGTCGCCACCGCCACCATCGTCGCCGCCGTCAATGCACCACCAATGTCGTCATCACCACCACCACCACCACGACGATGCCATCGCCACCACCTCCACCCATAGCCACCATCGCCACCACCACTATCGTCGCCGCCGCCACCGTCACCAACCACCACCACCATTGCAGCCACTGCTATCACCACCACCACCACGCAATTGCCACCACCATTTCTACCACTGTCACCAACCACCACTACCATCGCCGCAGCCACTGCCACCACCACCACCATCATCCTATTACCACGCCATCGCCATCGCCATCGCCACCGCCACCTTCACCAACCACGACTATCATCGTGCACCCACTGCCATCACCACCACCGCCATGCCGCCACCACCACCGCCACCAACTATCACCACCACCATCGCTACCATTACCACACCACTATGCCGCCACCATTACCACCACTATCGCCACAACCACTGCCGTCACCACCATCTCTACCATCACCACCATCTCTACCATCACCACTAACACCATTGTCGCCGCCACCATTACTGCCGCCACCACCACTACCACCAAACCATATTGGAAAGGAAAGTGATAATCCGAAAAAAAAGTATGCTTATAGGAATCATTTTTTATTATATTATTTTTTGTATTATCAAACGCAATTCTCATTCTCAGAATAAAAATAGAACATGTTATCAAACATCTTTTTTTATTAGAAATTGTTCCAAGGCAAAAAAAATAGAAAAGATTTATTTTTCTTAGAAATAGTACCAGGGAACAGAATGGTTGTCATGCACACCCATAGTTGCGGAGAATTATTTAATAATAAAGACCGAGACGTGCCAATTGTTTTTTTTTTTATTCTAAACATTTTAGCAACGAGTTCCAGCATCAAACTTTTACATGAAGAAATAAAACACGGAGGAGGTTTGGTATCCTGACTTAATTAGTCAACATGATATTTATTTTATTTTGAAAATAAATAATATAAATCAAAAGGGAGAAAAACAAAACATGAAGCAAAAGCTAGCCTTTTCAACATTATCTTTCACATAAAATCAAAAATTCTCTATGATTGTAACTTAAATTTATTCGTTTAAAATCCAATCATGTTTCGGCAACTCTTAATTAGTTCATATATATATTTATTATATGTTTATTTGATTTGTAAGACTTAATCATTAATTTATGAATTGAACTAATAATCTAGTTACTACTCTGTGTTTAAATTAATTAATTTTGAGGCTAAACTCTTTTTTTAATAATGATTGTTTTTCAAAAAAGAAAAGAAAAAAAGAATGTTACTAATATGCACCTAATACTTTACCTGAGTTAATTACTAATCTATAAAAAAAATCTATTTAAAGTACATGATACTTATTAGTGTTTTCTTATTAATCGTTGCTGATGTTAATAAGTATTATGTATTATTTTATAAATCTTCCACGTCGTTATAATTATTTTAAATAAATATAATTATTATGAAATATATTTAACATCTTGTTATCTCGTAATATAAAAATTATTTGATATATTTTTTAAGAAAAATGTAAGTATAACGTTGTAGGAAATAAGTTATGTCATGTCGTCTCCATATAATTATGTACTCTGAAGAATGCATATATTATAATATTGATTTTTTTTTTAAATTTATTGATTGATATTAAGAGAAAAAAAAACTAATACTATAACTAAGGAAATGACCAGTGTTGTTAAAATCGCGTGCCAAATTGTTAAAATGTACGATTTTACCATTATTTTCTTTGAAACGAGTTGGATCATATGTAGGATCGTGTTCTTCTCATATCGGATGGGATAGACGGTTAAACACGTAAAATCGGTAGAATCGGGTGATTCATCCGTTTCAGCGATCTAAGTGAAAAAGAAAAGTCAGAAATCAGAATGATGGGAAGGAGAATTGGAGAGAGAGAGAAAGAGAGAAAGAAAGAGAGAGAGAGAGAGGAGAAGATCGGAACCAACACCATCCTCACAGAAAAGCTTGAAGCCACGACTCTCTCCTCCTTCACGACTTGTCCCCTCCGCGGATCCACCGCTTAGAATGATAGCTGGATTGAACGATTAACGGTTACCGCTTCAGTTTCTGTAATGCCACCGGTGATGAATCTACCTACCCTGATCAATCTATTGCAATTATAACACTAATAGGAAGACATCTACACATAGATTAGAATACCTTTTTCAATAAAGATATGAAAAAACAAAACTTTATATACCCCTAGAATTGAATTCGCCAAAAGTTTAATATCACTTAGAGAGAAAGAGTGAAAATATAAACTCCTCAATCTTGTCCACTTTTTAAATCTTATCTCTTCAATTTATTTTTTTAATTCTTTGTACTTTTTTTTGGTAAGCATAAATGGGAAAACCCCCCAAAAAACAACTCAAGTCAAAACAACGTTACGAAAATTACAGATCAAAGAAAAATCAGCCAAATACAATCCCAAAATACTAGAGGGAGGGAAACTAAAAATACACATATTATTCTCCATTACATGGTCCAATGGATATTTAGATAGCCAATCTGCACAACAATTACTTTCTTTGTAGACATGAATAAGCAGAACATCCCAATCTTTATGTAACTATGCTCGAATACGAGCCACCAGCCGAGACTCTCGAGCTGCTCTCCCATTTTTGGTGAGCAAAGTGATAACTGAACTCGAATCACTTTCTAAAATGCAGCATCTCCAACCCCCATTCCAAGCAGCTTGAAGACCTTTGAGAATACCCCATAATTCAGCCATAAAAGCTGAACATTGGCCAATATGATACGCCAAACCATGAAGCCAGCAACTAGATTTATCTCTTAAAATAGCCCCACAAGCATCCCCCTCCATCATTACTTCTAGCCGCCCCATCAGTATTTATTTTTATCCAACCAACCTCCGGAGGTTCCCATCTGACAGAAATGAATCCCATAGGTTTTGTAGATCTCATACTAAGATGATTCCCCCAAGCTAAAGAGAATTCCTTTACTTTTGATTCAATGAAATGAAATTTGTATGCAAAATAATTCAATTCTTTTCCATGAACAATTTTATTTCTCCACCACCAAGCATTCCAAATAGTAAACATAAAAAACATAGACCAGGGAGAATTGAACCGAACCTGGGAATCATTCTTCAAGTTCCTCATAAGCCAAAGATCAAAATATGCAGCAAAAAACTTGTTTTCTTCATCCTGCCAATATTACTACAGTCTCTAGCCATATGCAAAATAGTTTCATCTTCCAAGCTACACAAAGGGCAGGTAGCAGGAGCCATATTTATTCTAGACAAAAAGTTCCTAGTTGGAAGTCTATAATGAGCCATCTTCCAAAAAAACAAGCTGATACGATTAGGAACTTTCATCTTCCAAATTAAAGACCATATTTCATTGTCCTGTGTGTCTTTTTCTATATGATTCATCAAATCATTGTAAATATTTTTTACTGTAACCCCACTAGAACCCGAAAGCATCCAAGCAATTCTATCAGCACCACTTGGTTCATGAGGAGGAATATGGCTCCTAATGACTTGGATAATATCCTGAGGAAGGAAATTGGATAGTTTTCCACAATCCCAATCTCCATCACTAGTGACATACTCGATAACCTTTCTATCATACTCAACCGGAGGGATAGGAATAATAGCTTTGTTGGCTAACTTACACTCACTATCCACCCACTTCTCTCTCCAAAAAGCTACTGATTTTCCATCCCCAACATCCCAAATCAGCCGAGGTTTTAATTTGCTCTAGACAGCACAAATAGACTTCCAAAGATGTGAGTTACCATTCGTATAGCTGATCCCATCATAAACATTCCCACCATGAATATATTTGGCTTTTAAAAATCTAACCCAAAGCTGATCAGAGTCATTCAAAAGCCAAAATTAATTTTCCAATAAAGGCTTCATTCATGATTGTAACACCCCAAATGTGTAAATACATATAGGGTGCACCTTCATCATGCATTCAACGCGCGGAAGTCTAAATTTAAACTTTACGAATGCAAATATCAGAGTGCGGAATGGAAACACATAACCATACTTATTCCATATAAAATTCAAAGCGTTAAAACGTCAATACAAAATAAATAACACTAAACATTATTTAATGTAATCCCAAAAAGATTAACTAATCATAAATAAAAACATAATTTATGCCGCATCATAAGCCCAGTCATAATGTGGTTGTGGTTCCTCTAGCCATTGTGTACTTAGTGCTTCATCGAAATCATAATGTGGAAAAGCTTCTATTAATAATTTCATAGCCTCAGTCCATAGGCCTCTATCTGTTAGATCCTTTAGTTTCTCTTCCCAGGTAGGTGGAGTTTCTTCTTCTTTACGTACCAGTCTCTTACCCTTTCTTTCCCACATAACTTTCTTATTACTTTCTTTCATCTTTTCCTGAAATGGGTGGTCAAGGGGGGTGAGATTTTGGGGAAAATCTCAGTAAGGTTCGCAGCTGGAGCATTCTCCAACTATGACGCTTACTCCTGCAACAGTTTATAATAACAATACAAAATGGAACATTTAACATCATCATATAAAAATATCATGCCATCATCATCATCATCATATTCCTGCCGGCTTTTACGGACTTACGGAGATACCCAGAGTCCTCGTCAGGTTGCAACTGGAGTATCAGTGCACAGGCCAACATTTAATAGCATGGTTTTAAGTTTCAAAAATATCATAATCACATAATGTAAAGCACTATAAACATATTGCAGTCAGACCATAACTTATCATAGTTTCATAATGGTGGCATACATAGAGAGATTACTTCAACAACTGTAAACACTTACAGTACTTGTCGTTCTTTACTTGTATACTTTCAACTTTTGATCTCTTTACTTGCCTGTTTGCTCCCTTGACTCCCTAACATCATCATATCATCTTTTAGTAACTTATATAACATTCAACATTTGTGTTTTATCCATGTATAGGTCTCGGCTTTGCAGGTTTAATTACCTAGAGGAGTTGTTTTGCTTACTTACCCACTTGTGTAGGTTTTAGGACATTATTAGGTTATCATAACACTTAATAGAATTATTAAAGATTTCATTCTAGGCATGTATAGGTTCGGCCACCATAGATAAACATCTAGGAATATAATTTTTAAAACATGCTTTCAATTATATTATTAACTTAACATGGTTAGATCCTTTCAACATTAATCAAATAAAACCTCTTTTAGCTACATACCATTCGGCCTTATTGCCCTAAAATACCTAAGGGATTACTTCTAAAACATGCTTCTAACATTATTGATAATTTATCATGTTTAAATCCTAGAGCATCATTCAAAACATCATCTTATATATTCGGCCAACTAAGGTTATGATCATGCAAAATTGATTTAGAACCTAGGCTACTAAACATGCTAATCTAACATCATCATTTCATCATCTTTCATATCATTTAAACATCTCTTCATGCTTATAATTATCATACATGGTTCGGCCTTCTAGGGATCATATACTTAGGATATCACTTTCATGCTTTTACATGTCATTCCTAACCAAGAAGGTTCATAGGCTTACCTTTGATGATGATCAACGACTTAAGGAAACACTTCTTGACCTTTGACTACTTTGAATCTTCTTGAATGAACTTCCTTCCTCCTTGAACATACAAGGCCGCAAGCTTAAAGAGAGGAGAAGAGGGATTTTCTTGCTTAGAGATGAAGGGTTCTTTGGTGGAATTATTAGGAAGAAGGACTAAGATCCAGGCTTGTATTTGATCTTGGAACAATTAGGTATTTCTCACTAACACACTCACCATTTCGAAGCATTCATGGACTTCACAAAATGAACTAAACTCTTTGTTCTTTCCTTTGGTAGTGCCGCGGCTATAGAGGGAAAAATGAGAGACTAAAGCTTGTTCAAATAGGCAACCTAGAAGCCTTGCCATTACTTGATTGCTGGTAGGTTTCGATCACATTAAATGAGAGTAAGGTGGTGATTTGTTGTCATAGGTTAGATTGCTTAATTTAGGGACAAGAACATGATGTCAATTTCCTTGATTAAGGAAATTTAGTGATTGCTTGATTTAAGGAATTGATGATGTGTGACTAATCGTCATTAAAAGTTGCTCCCTTGATTTAAGGGATTGATGAGGTGTGACTAATCGTCATAAAGGTTGCTTCCTTGATTTAAGAAACAGAATTATTTGATTGATTGACATATTGTCATCAATTTGCTTGATTTAGGGAAAGTGATTGACTACTAATCATCATAATCCTAACTTCCTTGTTTAAAGGAATTTGACTGGCTTGACTTAAGGAAATTCGATTTGCATTTAATGGCTTGAAAATCAAATAAAATCAAATTCATTTCCTACACCTAGGCCGCGGATTTTAAATGCTTGGAAGGAAAAGATTTCCTTTAATTTTGGACCATGATTTATTCCTTAAGATTATGGACCTTTAACCTATTAACCTGACCTAATTTGTGCCTATTTTTCCATGATTTTATGACACTTTAAATTGACTTTTTAGAGCTTGTTTTCTCTAGTAAAACCGTGGGCTTCTTGCTTGTAGGGAAAGAATTCTAATTTAATTCCTAGTCATATAGTACTTCTTTAGGTTTATTATGTCATGGCCTTACTTTGGGCTTTAACTTGACTTGGGTTTCATTTACCTTATTGGACTTTACTTTATCATATAGAGCTTTCTTTGTATCACTTGGACTTGTCCACACTAAATGGAATTAAAACTTCCTTTGTTGGGTTATACTTTGATCGATGAATTCATTGGATCCCTAATGCTTATGTCTTTGGTCCATTGGACCCATACTTCTAATTTACTTAATCATAAACTATTTCATCTGAAATGTCTCGTTTATTAATTATCATAATTCTTCATTAATCATGATACAATATTTAGGGTTGTTATAATGATAGATAGTTTTTTAAGTCCTAAACCACCTAAACCACCTGCACTCTTTGGCTTTGTAATAACATCCCAACCAATAAGGTGCATGTGTTTTACTCTACTAGAGTCATTCCAGATAAAAGACCTCATCATCTGTTCCATCTCATTACAAATATTCTTGGGAATCATAGTTTTCTGCATATGATAATAAGGAATTGCACCTGAAACAGATTGAGCAAGGATCACTCTTCCAGCTTGAGAGAGGGATTGAACCTGCCAACTATTCAATCTTTCCTTCATCCTTTCAATAATTCCAGCAAACAGATTTTTATTTACTCTATCATGATTTATCATTGCACCCAAATACCTACCCACATTAGAGACCCTTTTAAACCCACTCACATCAGTAATTCTTTTTCCAATATCATCTAGAGTATTTTTAGAAAAATAAACACTTGTTTTTTGTTGACTAACCTTTTGTCCTGATATTTCACCAAATAAATTCAGACATCTGAGCAGAACTTGAATCTGCTCCTCACTAGCCTCTAAGAACAACATCAGATCATCTGCAAAGAGAATATGATATATTTTTGGACCACCTTTGCTTGCTCTAATCGGATTCCACATCCCTCCATTGATAGTTGTATCGATGATATGAGAAAGTTTCTCCATAGCAAGGACAAACTAATAAGGGGACAAATGATCCCCTTGCCTTATACCTCTACTTGGCTGAAATTCCTCTGTCAAGTTGCCATTCCAAATTACACTGGTCCTTGGACTAGAAACAACAACCATAATTAAATTAACAAGATGACTAGGTATCTTAATCTCCTCCAAAATTAGACGAATAAAATTCCAATTAAGACGGTCATAGACCTTTTCAAGATCAACTTTAACTGCCGTAAAACACCTTTTCCCCCTCATTTTCCTCATGGAGTGAACAAGCTCTTGAACAAAAACAATATTGTCTTGAATATGCCTATGAGGAACAAAACTTGTTTGAGCTGGAGACACCACTTTAGTCATAATTGGTTTTAACCGATTAACAATGATCTTGCTAATAATTTTGTAGACCACCGAGCAAAGAGATATTGGACGAAATTGAGTAATCAGAGATGGATTCTGAACTTTAGGAATAAGAACCAGAAGAGTGGAATTGATAGAAGCCAACATATCAGGGTAATTCCAAATATACTGCACTAGGGAGCAAACTTGTGGTTTAATAAGCTCTCAATTTTTCTTGTAGAAAATGGCAGGGAAACCATCAATCCCTGGAGCTTTGAAACTGTCCATATTGAAAACAATGTGTTTTATCTCCATTTCAATTGGATACTTATTAAGACAGTCCATATCACCACTCGAGAGAGCTGGCCACAAATTGTCAGAAGTAATCCATCTTTTATACTTAACATCTTCAGTGAAGAGAGCTTTAAAAAAATTACAGGCTAAATTCTTAAGCTCATTTGTCTCTGAAACCCAGCCACCACCATCATTTCTGAGTCTAAAAATTTTATTTGAGCTCCTCCTTACAACTGTTCTTAGGTGATAGAATCTTGTGTTTCTATCCCCATCCACTATCCACTTTTGTCGAGACTTCTGATACCAAAAAAGCTCCTCCTCTCTAAGGACATTTATCAGTAAGCTTTGACAATTTTCCTCAATTCTCTTCAAGCTATCTGAATCATTCAGCTCACGGTCACCTTGAATTTTAGCAATTCTACTAATAAGACTATTTTTCCTTCTATCAATGTTGCCAAAAACTTTTTTATTCCACACTTTGATATCCGGTATTAGCCTTTGGAGATATATGGGAAATCAAAGTCATGATCCCACTTTGATTTCAGAAAATTATTAAAGGAATGGTGCTCCTGCCACACAGCAAAAAAGTGAAACAGCCTAGAGCTACTATCTCTGGCATCTTCAAAAAGTTTGATAAGAAGTGGATTATGATCAGATAATAAACGAGGAAGAGTGGAGACTCTGGCTTCCTCAAATATAACTCTCCAACCCAGATTTGAAACCACCCTATCAAGCCTTTTAAATTTTTTATCTAAATTAGCCCATTTAGGACCCTTCCAAGTAAATAGAGAATCATCACAACCCATATCAACCACTTTACAGTCTTCAAGAACTGATGCAAATTTAGCACACTTTGATGGATCAGCCCTTACTCCTCTCTTTTTTTCATGTGTAAATGCAATTTCATTAAAATCTCCTCCTAGGAGCCAGGGTTCAAAATAGAGACACTAAGATTGCGTAAATCAATCCACAGATTTTCTCTTAATATTTGAGATAGGCTAGTATAAATAGCTGTAAAATAAAAAGACTGACGCGAAGGAATTTTCACATTACAGTGAATCAATTGGGAAGTTTTTGATAACACAACTACTTCAACCTTTTTGCTATGCCACATAACCCAAATCCCACCAGCGAAACCAACAGCCTCTTCCATAGCTGAACTATCAAATCCCAGTATTTTTAAGAGCTTATTACAAACTCCACTTTGGGTTCTAGGTTCAAGGAGAACAATAATATCTACATTATTATTCCTAACCATTGACTTAAGAGCTCCACCAAATTCTCTTTTGGCAGCCCCTCTAGAATTCCATATCAGAAAATTCATTAATAACTAAATTGGTTAAATGCATGTTTAAGGGATACCTGCTCCTTTTCATTCTTTTGCAGTGAGACTTCTGCTCCAGCAATATCTTCTAAACTGGAACTTGCTTGACCCTCTTGATGCTTATCCACCATCATTATATCTGGAAGCTTCAGTTCTAGTTCCCCTTTACTCAATTTTTGATCCAGATTCCCATTGCCCAAACCTTAGTTCAAAATATTAAGTTTTGGGCTGCCAATTGAAAGCTGCAACTTCGCTTCAGATTTTCCTTCTCTTGAGATTTCTCCCTCTATAGAATCACTCCTCTGACTTGGTACTATTTGCAAGGACAACTTTTTATTTCCAATCCCAACCTTTCCTCTATCAGAAACATCTTTAGGCAACCTCATATTATCTCCCTTCTTTCTATCTCACACCAATAAGAACTTTGAATTGCTTTCAACTAAAGAAATAACATGAGATTCAGATTTTCTGCTTTTGGATTGAAGAGAGCTCTGATTAGGTGATTGATAAACAACCATTGTACCTACTGTTTTACCATTTACCACATGGACGTCCTTGTTCCTTAACACCTTGATGGGACGAAAATTAGTTCTCATCTAAGCCCATTTTGAGGGCAAAATACCATTCGTTCCCTCATCTGATGAGCAACTTTAGCACTAAAAAAATATGTTTTATGTCTTTGTAACAAAAACACAGTGGAGAACAGATGATGACGTAATCCTTTGGAAAATATAGAAAAAGGGGAACAAATTGGGAACATTAAATACACCTGCTCCACTAACTCTATCTTTCTGACCACTATGCAGGAAACGTTGAAAAGAAGTTTTCATAAAGCATAAGGGGTACAACAATCAAGTACGAAGAAACGTGTACAGCAGGGAATAAAGAGTTCCCATTGGCTAAGAGAAAAGCAAGGCATGGGGGACTGCAGAAGAAACGACAAATCTCAACAATAAGTGTCCTATCCTGCAACTTGCGTCCTTCTGAGCACTGTTCACACCGCCCCTTTCTGCAGTCAAGAAAATAACTCCAGGAAATTACAAGCCTTGCCATCCACTCTTCTGCCTATAAATAAGACGTTCCAGCACGAAGAAAACTATCAAATTTCTTAAGAAGAGATCACTTAGTTTATTTTGTAGTTTTTTCATTTCAGTTGTATAGATTTAGCATTAGTTAAGGGACAACAACTTCTTCTTTATTCTGTATCACCTACTTGAGACTCCTCACGAGCAGCAACCATACTTCTCCACTTTTCATTTTATTGTAACATAATTTGTTTTCAGTTAAATAAACGTGTTATTTCTCTTTTTTTCCACTCGTTATCTCTGAACTGAATATCGGGTCTATGAGATTTCAGTTTGGAATAATTATGTTAAAAGTAGTAGCCATGGGCTAAGCTATTTTCAAAACTCTTGTACTGAAGCTTTTATATTTCTCTGGTTAAGTGTGCTATGTTCAATGTGTATCAATGGAAATTGAACGTATACTAAGAAAGAAACTTCCATAAGGAAGGGATTTCAGACAGCTTAACCAGGGGGGAAGGCAGTGTTGTTTCCACAACACTGCTGGTTGCCTTAGGAATAAGGGACCACCTCGTTCACTAAAGGTCATGTGCTAAGTAACTGTTGAAGTCAAGGGAGCCATAGGAATATGGAAACTTGTGAGCCATCTAGTCCATAGGAATCAGAGTTGGCAGTGAAAAGACTTAAACAAATACAGAATGCTTAAGTCCTGAGTGGAGATTATAACTATTTAAGAATGGAATAGTGGATCCATTCCTTGTGTTAAAACTGTTTTAAACCCTCCATATTGTTGTCTCTTAAATATTGTTATTTCTATTGTTATTTTTGCTTTATTCAATCTTGTATCTATAAATCTCCAATAAATATTGTCATTTCTTCTCTCATCAAGAAGGATTTCATATATAACGACGCGAGGAGCTGTTTGCTGTCAGATTGAACCTATTGTTCTTGAGGAACGTTGTCAAGACAGTAGCGAACGTTTGACCAAACAGGTCAATTACTAACTTTTCTTTTCATTTTCATTCTTTTTAAAATAGTTTAAGGCATTAATTAGAGTACTATCCTCGTGGGAACGATAATCTGAGCACTAATAGTCTTACTTATTACTTGATGTGTACACTTGCGAACTTGGGCTGAAGTTAAGAGAACGATCGTGTTTTCTCTTAATGAACTAAAGTAAAGGAACGTCCTTCATCATAATATTTTAAGCAACCAACGAGTTCACACCCAATAAGTTTTTGGCGCCGTTGCCGGGGATAGTTACACTAAATTTGGTCCTTATTACTATTTTAAGTACATACTATGTGTATATTTCATTTATTAATTTTTGGTCACATATTCTGTTGTTCATACTATCTGTGTTTTATGGTTTATGAGTGAAGAGTCTGAAACAGATTCTCACCACTCCACTGAAATACCTGAGTTCTTCTTTGATCCTGAACCAGAACGTACTTTACACAGGAGAAGAAGAGATCTCAGGGAAAATATTTTTGAAACAAACATGGTTGATCACAATAACAACAATGAAGAGATCCCTCCTGAATAGAACTTCAGAGCTCTGGCTGCTCCTTCAAGGAACAGACCAGAAAGAGGAGTAATCCTCTCCCCTGTTGCTCCCAATTTTGAACTAAAACCCATCATGTTTCACATGATCAGGTAGGCTAGAGTCTTCATTGGACTCCCTGCAGAAGATCCTTACGCACACCTCACCAATTTTCAAGATATCTGTGACAATTTCAGAACTGAGGGTGTGACAGAAGAGAGTGTGAGAATGAGGCTGTTCCCTCACTTTTTGGGCTCAAAAGCCAAAATATGGACGAAAACTCTCACCCATGAATCCATACACTCATGGGAGGAACTCTCTAATAAGTTTATAGAGAGATTTATCCCTATGTCTCGCAAAGCTGATGTTAGAGCAGAGCTTTCTAACTTTAGAATGTTTTATGGAGAAAACCTCTATGAAGCTTGGGAGAGATATAAAGACATCATCAGGAAATCTCCAAACCATGGGGTGGAGAAATGGGGAATTTTACAGTCTTTCTATAAAGGGATTGATCATACTTCTCAATCACATTTAGACTTTGCTGCAGGAGGATATTTCTTTACAGGAACTCTTGAATCCAGGTATGAAATAATAGAAGGCACTGCAGAAAGATGTCTCCAATGGCCACTAGAAAGAATGGGCCCAGTAAGGAAGCATGCATGCTAGAATTAGACAAACAAATTGCCATAGAAGCCCAGTTGGCTACACTGATGAACGAGGTGAAGAATCTGAAAACTAACCAAGAACAACCACGTATGGAAGTCTTACAACTCACAGCCATTGAGATTGAACCATGCTCAGCCTGTGGTGATAATCACGATTCAACAGACTGTCCATCCACAACCTTGGTGTGTTATGCAGAAAATTTTGGGAACAGAAACTTCACCCAGGCCAGGGACAATCAACATGCAGGACGCAACAACAAACAGAACCCTGGAGGCACCATAGTAAAAGATCAGAACCATAACCCTCAATGGAGACCACCCATGAACCAAAGACCATACAACCAGCAGCAACAATACCAACAACGCAGCAGTATGGGAAATGGAGCATATGACCAACAGAGAAGACCCAACTATGCTCCGTTCCACAGAGATGATCAACGCATCAACACCTCGGAGAATTATGTCAAGGAATATGTTACCAGGAACGATGTTGTGGTCAGAAACATTGAATCCCATCTGGGACAGATATCTGCTAGCCTCAGCAGCAGAACACCAGAAAAATTACCAGGGGACACTGAAGTTCTCTCAACAACTTCTCCACAAGAATGAGAGGTAAGTACCATGTCTAACTAAAGACACTAAACTAAGCGCTGACTGGGAGGCAACCCAGTGGATACCTTTTCCCTCTAACAAGAGCAAAATTTTGGGGTGGTTAAACTTAATCACAGAACTCCCAAAAAGAAAGGAAACGTCTGATGTTCACCTCTAAATCCAAAATAATTGAAATACGTTTCGTGACAGGAACGTAGTTTTGGGGTGGTTCAATAACCACATACCCCCATTTCTTAAAAAAAACAAAAAACAAAAAAAAACATATACATACATATATATAAATATATAATAATAATAAATAATAATATACATAATTATTAGTCCTTTAAATATTTATGTTTATTGTTTTTCAATATATTTTGTTTTTCTTTTCCATGTCAAATTTTAGTTATTCAGATGGTTATTAGCTTAGTATATTATTTTCTTAAGGGTATAAGTTAAAAGACAAATGGAACGTTCCCTGGCTTAGGAGATAAGAATGAAAGGGACACCTGTCCCTACTGAGTCACTCTAGGGTACGCAGCCGTTATCAAATCTGCACTCATTGCAAATATTTGAAAATGTGCCCTGCAAAAGCAACTGTCCACTCAGCCATTAATGCAACTGCTCCCATTTTCTTTCTCTCTCTCCAATGATTCTAACCTAAACTGTTCCACCTCCTCAGATCATCATCAGCAGTACACACCACTAACCCCTGACCACTTGTTTTGTAACAACCCCCATCCACTACTTCTTCAACTTCCTTTCTTTAACCTTCACGTCCTCAAAAACTCCTCACCTTCCCTCCTCTGCATGTATATTTAAGCTCTTCTCTTTTCTTTCTCGAACCTTACCATTTCTCTTGCTAACTTAGAAACTTTTTGCTCTTCATCACCCTTCTCTGCACTTTTTCCCTAACCTTTCCTTCGTCTATAACCATGACCAGACTCTCAGTAACCGTCACCCCTGTGGCCAGGAACCAGAAATCACTGAAGAGAAGGTGTCTCTCTACCCAAAGAGGAACCTTTTCTTGAAAGACAAAGTTCCTCTGCCATTCTTCGTGCGGAAGGCTTTGAGCAAACTCAAGTGGACCTGGTTTGCCACAGATGCACGAGAGTTCTACCCCTCCTTGGTGGCTGAATTCTTGTACCATGCAAAGAGACTACCTCAAGGTTACAAGGTTGATGAGGTAGTTGTGAGAGGGAAGAAGGTCTTCTTCCCCTCTAAAGCCATCAAGGAGGTACTCTACCTTCCAACCATCAGCAAGTGCCCTTACTTAGAGTATATAGAGTAGAGGGAGAACCCTGAGTTCGTACTGGAAATCAAGAACTTGATCACCATTGGTGACCCTGTATACGCCAAAGGGGCTCTTTGCAAGGATAGTCTGAAGGACGAAGCCAGATTCTGGGCTTTGTTTGCTAACACCAACCTCACCCCCTCAACTCATGATGTCAATGTCAAGTGGGCACTACAGGTGCAGTTATACTGCATCATGAAAAATATCCCCATTGGTGCAGTACCCCTAATTTATGGCAGTCTGAAGAAGAAGATCAGGAAAACCACTGTCTGCCTTCCCTGCCTGATTACAGAGCTCTGTCTAAGAGTTGTTGCAACTTTAGCAAGTGTACTAGTCGTACAAGTAATAAAATGATGAGTAAAGATCATTCCCACGAGGATTTGTGTTCAAGCACCAACTAACCATTTATAATTAAGTTGAATCAAACAATAATTTGTTGAAAGCATTGATAATTGTCACCAGAATTGATTTGAATTGTATTAAGACTTGACAAAATAACTAAAATGTGAATTAGAATTTTAAAAACAAGTAGTCAGAAATCAGTGTCCCTCAACCATAAACTTATGTAAGAATATATCCTATTATGAATTATCTCCCATGTGATGTCAATCAACCTTTTTCTTATCACCAAGATGTAATCCCTTACTATCCTGGTTGATACATTAATCAAGAACCCCAATCCCTTGGTGATTCTCTTCTTAATACATACATTAAGCACTAAGATTTTAAAGATTACATCAAAGTCCTAGTCCCAATCCCTTGGTGACTAGAACACCGATGATGAAATTGCTAGTTACAAAAATAATGTAAACATTCCTGTTCTACACTACTCCCTTAATGGAAAGAATTGATAAAAACAATTTCATATCATCACATAAAAGATAATCATAATATTCAATCAACTATACAGAAATTCATCATTGAGTTCCATTGAAATCAGACTACAAAGGACTATACTCAGACATAGAAAGAAAAATAACAAGAGAAGAAAAAAGATCAAACTCCATTGTCATATTGTTGAATCTTCAATCATAATTACATAAGATATACTAAACTAATACAAGACTAAGACCTAAGGAATTTGGAAATTTCAGAGAATGAAAAGTCAAAAGATCTGATCTGATCTCCCCTTCCTAAGTATCAGAGATCCCCCCAAGTGTGAAGGCCCCTTGCCCTATTTATAGTTTACAATTTCAAAACTGAAATAACATCCAAAAACTGTCATGGGCGCTAAAACGCTCATTGTTGGACATTTTAGCGCTCAACTTGACGGATGCCTAACCACTATTAACTGTCCTCAGCACTAAAACGCTTGACTTGACCATTTTAGCACTCGAAACCCGCATCTTTTTGAACAGCAGAGCGCTAAAACACTTGACTTTGACCGTTTTAGTGCTCAGTACCGCTAAAATGCTTGACTTTGGTCGTTTTAGCGCCCAACACTTGGAATTCTCCAATTTCTTCAGAATCTTCTCCATTCTCTCTTTTGCTTCTTAAGCTTCATTGTCCTACAAGAACAATGTAAATTTTCAACATAACTTCCAGAACTTGTATTTAGGACTTTCTAGGACATTGACCCTCTTTTCCATCTATTTAATCACAAAAATTAAGATAATTCATGCTTTAAAACCTTATAAACCAGGGATTTATCACAATTCCCAGATTTGAACATTGTTGTCCTCAGTAATGAATTAAAAACAGAGAAGGACTTAAGATTCTTTAAAGATGAAACTCATGAGGATTGACTTCAGTTAACAAAATATCAACATTTCATGATACAAGCTTATAACCATGCAATCTCTTATTTCTTATGATTTGCCCAACATCATTTGTGACTTTTCAACAGATCAGTAGAGATGATATATAGAGACTTCCAAACAAAACACCCCCTCACTAGGAACTTCTCAAAAATTATGAGAATTTAACTCATTTGCACTCTAGTGTTTAAGGATGCACTTATTCTTCAATCTTCACTGTACTCAAACTACCATAGGCTTGCCTATTTTCTCACTTTCTACAGTAACAATGATCCATAGAGCAGATCAAAAAGGTCTTTGTTTAGTTGGCAATATGGCTTGGTATGTGGCTTGACAAGAGGTAAGGATTTATCTTAAAGAAGAAGAGTTCAGATTAAATGAATCAGATTCAGATAAGAGGAGGATCACAGTATTTATCACATTCTTCTTAATTCCCCCAACTTTCTTCTTTTTCATTCCTTGTACCTTCTTTAAACCTTTCTTCCTCCTTTTTCTTCCAGACACTTTGTGTCTTTAATCCTTTTTTTTCTTTTTTTTCCTTCTTTTTCTTTCAGACACTTTGTGTCTTTAATACTTCCTTCTGTCTCTTCTATACACTTTGTGTCTTTAATACCCTTTTCTTTCTTTTTCTTTCTTCCTTCCTATATTTCCAACACTTTGTGTATTCATTTATTGCAAGAACACCTTTCTCCCCACAGAACACTTCATCCATTATCACTTATCTGAACCTTTTAATCTGAAGGATTGGAATGATTGTGGGATCTTGGTTTATAGACAAACAGGCTTAAGCTCAAGGGTTTCATGCAACAAAAACATTAAGGTTGGCCATGTAAATTTTCTGGTTCAAAAAGGAAGTACCTCAATCATTTCTACCCTATACATCATAAACCATTTCAAGCAATAAACAGGGCAAGTTCTAGAGTTGTTCATGCAGTGAAGTGCTCTCTAAACAAAATTTTCTGTGTAGGATCAATTTCTCACAGTTCAGAGTGCATGCTTGACTTTCTCTATATATATCAAACTAATCTCTCTACTCTTACACATTGAATGAGTCATGCAATCATTTCATTTTACTCAACATGCAAGGTATAAGATTATATCTTTAATTTGATCAATCATCTAAAATATTGATCAGTCAAATCCTCATGGAATTCAATATCAAAACTGAAATCCAAATTCTGTATCAAAACTAAAATCTAAATCACACAAGAAAACTTAGAAAAGAAAAGGATTGAGATGTTTCCCTGTTTTGGCTCATCAATTTGTGTGACATCTCCATGAAGTTGCATGCCATTCAATCACACCCAATTCCTAGATTTAAACGTTGTTGTCCCTAGCAACTAATTTAAATCTAAAACAGCAATTGATCTCTGAAACACATTCATATATAACCCAATAGCATCAGTACTATCGCAATATGCATCATGCAAAAACAGTGAATATCCCAATGTACTTAATTGAATTACAAAAGTAAACTAATAGCAAAATAAAACTAAAAGAAAACTACCCAGATTGATACAACATTCCATGGACATGTTATTAACAATAAAAACCTAACATATGCAGAAGAGAGGTAAAAGAATTTGAGAGTGTGTGAAATGAGAATAAGGGAGTAGAATATGAGAGTGTGTGAAACATATGAGATAACCGTGTAAATCATATAAACGGACCAGCGCTAAAACGTTGAAATCAAGCATTTTAGCGCTGGTCTCCAGAGACGTGCACATTGATCTGCGTAGCATTACGCTAAAACAGTCACGTCTGAACGTTTTAGCGCTCTGGACCAGAATTGCTAAAAATAATAAAAATTCAATCTCAATTATTAATGGTGTCTGTCAATGTTGAAAGAAAAAATACCCGACAACGGCGCCAAAAACTTGTTGCAACTTTAGCAAGTGTACTAGTCGTACAAGTAATAAAATGATGAGAAAAGATCGTTCCCACGAGGATTTGTGTTCAAGCACCAACTAACCATTTATAATTAAGTTGAATCAAACAATAATTTGTTGAAAGCATTGATAATTGTCACCAGGATTGAATTGTATTAAGACTTGACAAAATAACTAAAATGTGAATTAGAATTTTAAAAACAAGTATCCCTCAACCATAAACTTATGTAAGAATCAATCCTATTATGAATTATCTCCCATGTGATGTCAATCAACCTTTTTCTTATCACCAAGATATAATCCCTTACTATCCTGGTTGATACATTAATCAAGAACCCCAACCCCTTGGTGATTCTCTTCTTAATACATACATTAAGCACTAAGATTTTAAAGATTACATCAGAGTCCTAGTCCCAATCCCTTGGTGACTAGAACACTGATGATGAAATTGCTAGTTACAGAAATAATGTAAACATTTCTGTTCTACACTACTCCTTTAATGGAAAGAATTGATAAAGATAATTTCGTATCATCACATAAAAGATAATCATAATATTCAATCAACTATACATAAATTCATCATTGAGTTCCATTGAAATCAGACTACAAAGGACTCTACTCAGACATAGAAAGAAAAATAACAAGAGAAGAAGAAAGATCAAACTCCATTGTCATGTTGTTGAATCTTCAATCTTCAATCACAATTACATAAGATATACTAAACTAATACAAGACTAAGACCTAAGGAATTTGGAAATTTCAGAGAATGAAAAGTCAGATCAGGTCTATAAAAGATCTGATCTGATCTCCCTTTCCTAAGTATCAGAGATCCCCCCCAAGTGTGAAGGCCCCTTGCCCTATTTATAGTTTACAATTTCAAAACTGAAATAACATCCAAAAACTGACATGGGCGCTAAAATGCTTGACTTGACCGTTTTAGCACTCGAAACCCGCATCTTTTTGAACAGCAGAGCGCTAAAACACTTGACTTTGGCCGTTTTAGCGCTCAGCACCAGCACTTTTGGGCTTCCTTTTGCAGCAGAGCGCTAAAACGCTTGACTTTGGCCGTTTTTGCGCCCAACACTTAGAATTCTCCAATTTCTTCAGAATCTTCTCCCTTCTCTCTTTTGCTTCTTGAGCTTTATTTTCTTACAAGAACAATGTAAATTTTCAACATAACTTCCAGAACTTGTATTTAGGTCTTTCTAGGACATTGACACTCTTTTCCATCTATTTAATCACAAAAATTAAGCTAATTCATGCTTTAAAACCTTATAAACTAAGGGTTTATCAGCTGGAGTAAAGACTTCTGACGATGAAGGCCTGGTGGTTGGGTCTATCATCGATTTCAAAACATGGAATGGTCTGAGGAGCACCTACATTGAGTCAGACATTCCATTCCCTACAGGGTACAACATCAGACGTGACGTTGATGAGTTGGATGATGAAGAAGAGGGCACTGATGCCCCACAAAAGAAAACCACGAAGGCAACACCTTCAAAATCTGCAACCTCTTCCTCCCACACCCAGGCAAAAAAATCTGTTTCCCCTCCTTCCAAGGTAAAGAAAGAAGTCCCTACTGCTACTGAGAGCAAGCAGGACAAGAAACCTCCTCCTAAATCTCTTGCCAAAGCACCCCACATAAAGGGGGAACATTCCAGTCAGAGGCTGAAAAGAGCATTCAACAGCATCAAAAGACCAGAAGGAGCCACCTCTGAGAAACCTATCACCCTCTCTTACAAGGAGGAGGACAGTGAAGACAATGAGCCTATCTCAAAGAGGCCGAAGAAAGGAGGAACGCCAAAACCCCCACCAGCTACAAAGGAGAAGTCCCCAAGTAGCTCTGCAGCATCTTTGTCTTCTGAAGTTCCGTCTCCCCCAGCATCACCTTCTCATTTTTCACCACCACCACAACCATAACAACCATTTCCTAGGCAACAACAAGGAGAGGGGATTAAAGAAACAGAAGCAGCACCTGCTGCAGAAGAACAAGTGGTTGAGCAAGGGGCTCAACCACAGAAAAAGATTGTCAAAGGAAAGGGGATTGCTATTGAGCCCCCTAAAAAGAAAAAGCCAATTATTCCTAGGAAAATCAGCCTGGGGGGACCCCTCTCTTATCCCATTAACCGTCCTGATACTTCTGGGGACGAGGCCCTTGCTAGGTCTCTAGCAGAAAAAGAGGGATTGGAAGTTCCTCCACTGATGGAGGAACAAACTACAGCAGCCCCGTTTACCTCAAAAATAAAGGAGGTTGTGATCATGCAAGCACCTGAAGAACCTCCAGCTTCTAGTTCTCAAAACAACAACCAGAAGAAGAAGAAGAAGTCAGTCTCCCCCATTTTAGCAATTCCCCTTGCATCAAGGAGAAAATCCCAAATAGGGATTGCTGAGATTTTTGAAATGATAGGGAAGAAAACGGAGAAGCTGCTGCCTAAAGAACCATCCGTTCCTCATATTGATATGACCAACACTACTGAAGAGCTGAAGGCTCTGAGGAACGGATTAGAACAACTCTCATCTACCTTCATCAAATTCCAGGAACAATAATAGGAAGATAGAGAGCAGTTCCTCAACACTATCAAAGTCAGCATCAAAGGCATCAGTGCTGCCATCTCTGCATCAACATTACAAGCTGTCAGAAGCGAAATCAGAAATGCATCTGACTCCCTGAAACATGCTCACTCCATGCACAACACTAGAGCTGAATTACAGCTTAGACGTCTCCTCAATCAAAATACTCAAGAACGAAAAGAAACCAAAGAAGCTCTCAAGGCCTTTGGAATGTACCTAGAGGAGAGAATCTACCAGCTGGAAAATAGAGTGCTCGATGTTGAAGGGCAGCTAGTGCACATCCACAATGGCAGGATAATGATGAGGGCCACCATTGAACACCTCACTGCTGTGATCAGCGATCTACTGAAGGATGCTGAAAAATGGCTCCCTGAAGCTGAAGTAAGAAGATAAGAGATCAGCTAAAGAGGAGACCACCCACACAAGAGGAGATGGATACTGAGAGGAACTCAACTCTGGACAAAAGGCGTCCACATTGAAAGGAGAAAGACCCTCCTATTTTTTTTATTTTCTGTTATTTAGTTCTTTTTGCAATTTTCCAATTGTTTTCTTTTCTGTTCCTTAGTGTAAATTTCACCTTTTTTTAATAGAAAAATTTCTTTTTGATTCAAACTGTTTGGAACACACACTTCAGTTATAGTATTGTGGCTGTAAAAATTTAGATAACCAATGGCATGAAACATAAAGTCAATGAGTAATCTGAACTATTTTTCCTCTGAATGCTAGAAGTAGAGAAAGAGAAGTGAATTTAATCTTCAGATTTTTGAAGGATGCTGATCTGTGTGAGCTAAAACTGGTGAGGAACGAAAAATGCCAAACACTTACTCATGATAGTGTTCCTAAGGTGTAACCATAATGAAACTTCTGACCTTGCTTTGATGTTGTAAGTACTGCAGAAGAACAGGTGAATTTCACAGACAAGGATCAACCATCAAGCACTCACCCCACCACAGTCAAACCAACACTTCCATCCCATATATCAGCACAATCACAAACATTCCTAAATATCACCAAGTCAACTAAACAGGTCAAGGAACAACAACAACAGGAGCAAACAGGACAAGAAGAAATAAATCAAAGAAAATGGGAACAACCATTCAAAAGAATTCAGAAGAAAATACCAGACAAGATTCCTTCCAAGGAAGAAAAGAAGGTACAAAGACAAGGTGTTCCCTAAACAAAAAAGTCAAAGCTTAACAGAAAAGCAAAAATGCTCCTTAACCCAAGACCTAAGTTCATTCCATGCTAAACCGCTCCACAACTCTCCTCCACAAAGATCCTTTGAAATGGAAGTCACCTGTACTACATAGGAAAGCAGCAGATAAGCAAGTTTGAAGAATCACATCCAGAAATGGATAGAGAAACATCAAGTCCTGAGTGATAGTGAGACAGAAGATCAGCAAACTTCCCTTACCTTGGAACAAATTCTTTCTATTTGTCATCTATGGAGAGTAATTCATTTTTTGAAAAGATCATGATTACTCATTGGATACGTTTCCGAGTTGAGCTATTCTTTGAAATTGAGCAGCCTAAGCCACTATTTCTGAGTTGTTAGAGGAAAACCAACACTTTAGTTTTGGGGTGTTTGATGTGACGAAAATTTGTTCCTATCTAAGCCCATTTTGATGGCAAAATACCATCTGTTCCCTCATCTGATGAGCAACTTTAGCACTAAAAACACATATTTTATGTCTTTGTAACAAAAACACAGTGGGAAACGGATGATGACGTAATCCTTTGGAAAATATAAAAAAGGGAACGAATTGGGAACATTAAATACACCTGCTCCACTAACTCTATCTTTCTGACCACTTTTCATGAAACGTTGAAAAGACGTTTCCATAAAGCATAAGGGGTACAACAATCAAGCACGAAGAAACGTGTACAGCAGGGAATAAAGAGTTCTCATTGGCTAAGAAGAAAGCAAGGCATGGGGGACTGCAGAAGAAACGACAAATCTCAACAATAAGTGTCCCATCCTGCATCTTGTGTCCCTCTGAGCACTGTTCACACCGCCCCTTTCATGCAGTCAAGAAAACAACTCCAGGGAAATTACAAGCATTACCATCCACTCTTCTGCCTATAAATAGGACGTTCCAGCACGAAGAAAACTATCGAATTCCTTAAGAAGAGATCACTTAGTTTATTTTGTAGTTTTTACATTTCAGTTGTATAGAGTTAGCATTAGTTAAGCGACAACAACTTCTTCTTTATTCTGTATCACCCACTTGAGACTCCTCACGAGCAGCAACCATACTTCTTCACTTTTCATTTTATTATAACCTAATTTGTTTCCAGTTAAGTAAATGTGTTATTTCTCTTCTTTTTAACTCGTTATCTCTGAACTGAATCTCGGGTCTATGGGATTTCAGTTTGGAATAAGTATGTTTAAAGTAGTAGCCATGGGATTAGCTATCTGTGGAATGAAAAAACTGTGGAAGTTCTTAAAGAACTATTTTCAAAACTCTTGTACTGAAGCTTTTGTATTTCTCTGGTTAAGTGTGCTATGTTCATTGTGTATCAATGGAAATTGAACGCATACTGAGAAAGAAACTTCCATAAGGAAGGGATTTTAGACAGCTTAACCAGAGGGGGAAGGCAGTGTTGTGGAAAACACTGCTGGTTGCCTTAGGAATAAGGGACCACCTCGTTCACTAAAGGTCTTGTGCTAAGTAACTGTTGGAGTCAAGGGAGCCATAGGAATATGAAAACATATGAGCAATTTAGTCCATGAGCTGAGGAATCAGAGTTGGCAGTGAAAAGACCTAAACAAATACAGAATGCTTAAGTCCTGAGTGGAGATTATAACTATTTAAGAATGGAATAGTGGATCCGTTTCTTGTGTTAAAACTGTTTTAAACCCTCCATATTGTTGTCTCTTAAATATTGTTATTTCTATTGTTATTTTTGCTTTATTCAATCTTGTATCTACAAATCTCCAATGAATATTCTCGTTCCTTCTCTCATCAAGAAGGATTTCATATATAACGACGCGAGGAGCTGTTTGCTGTCAGATTGTACCTATTGTTCTTGAGGAACGTTGTCAAGACAGTAGGGAACGTTTGTCCAAACAGGTCAATTACTAACTTTTCTTTTCATTTTCATTCTTTTTAAAATAGTTTAAGGCATTTATTATAGTACTATCCTCGTGGGAACGATAATCTGGGCACTAATAGTCCCACTTATTACTTGATGCGTGCACTTGCGCACTTGGGTTGAAGTTAAGAGAACGAATATATTTTCTTTTAATGAACTAAAGTAAAGGAACGTCCTTCATCATAAAATTTTAAGCAACCAACGAGTTCACACCCAACACACCTCAAAATTATTAGCCACCTTTTTGGTTCTCTGACTTTCTTTCCCTTTAGCTACTTCATTTTTATTTAGCTGATTACCTCTACCTTTCCTTCCTCTTATCACTTGCATCTAGGGACCAAATTTAGGTTTTTCCTCCCCTAAATTTACAGATGAATCATCTTGATTATTCTGATCCTCCAAACTACCATCATATGTGTTTGAAACATGTTCAACTACTTTTTTTTTTTGGGCAATTCTTCATCCTATGACCATTCTTTCCGCACTCATAACAGATTGGGTGCAGCCCCTCATACTCAACCTTGTTGATTCTTCCATCCACCTTGAACTCTACTTGCAGAGGCTTGCTAAGATCTAATTCAACACACATTCTTGCAAATCTACCTCTAGCAAGAGAAGTAGTAGCTGCATCCAATTTAATAAATTTACCCAGCCAATTACCTATGTCCTTTACCAAAACAGTGTTCACATATTACATAGGAAATTCATGAAGCCGAACCCAAACCATAATTCGATTGATTGTTGCCTAGAAAGGCTGGAACCCAAGTTCCCGAGATCTGATCGCTATGTAATGATAAAAAATGATTCATGGTCCCGCCATAAGAGCGAAATCCATGTCTTTTTTCTTCTCAAAACGATCCAGAAAAAAATCATTTTCCAAATCAGTTACCTGTATTCGACCCTCTCTTGCCTACATATTCTCTAATCTTTTTTTCATAAATACTAGCGATACCTTTTTCCCCATTAGTTTGACGAAAATGGATTTGTGCCATGGTTCCCAAGCTTTCTTTTTGAAATCAGCTGACAGTTTAAAATTCATTCTTCCATCTGTATCTTCTTCTAAAACAACTTTCGGTCTCCCATCTTGCTTTTCTTGATTCTCTTCTTTCTCATCTTCAGGCATCTGCTCGATCTCATCTTCCCACTCTCCATTGTGCTGCATGAGCATTTCTTTGAATGACATATTCTCTGACATCCAGCCTTCCTCTCTTGGGACTATAGTCTGATCATTGCTGAAGAAATCATCACCACTCTTACTTTTCTTGGTACTTCTTTAGAGGATATATGCTTCCTCCGGTGATCGAGCATGGTCGGCGGTTGAAGACATCTAGTTTTCTCGAAACCCTAGAGAGCCTTTTACTATAGGAATTCTTTGTACTTTTTTTTTGGTAAGCGGAATTCTTTGTACTTTATTACTATCAAATTTTACAAATTTTAACTTTAAATCATTTTTTATTTTTTTTATTTGATAATTTTTATAATATAACTAATAAAAATTTATTGTAAAATTTATAATTTGAAGTTTTTAATTAAATTAATAGTCATTTGAATAATATAATTTTTGTTTTTATATATATTTTAAATATTTTCTATCTATTTTTCAAATAAATAAAATATAAATACAGTTTTAGTTAATTAAATATTTCTCATACTTAAAATATTAAATATAAAAGGTTACCCATGTTCTTAGAAAAATAACCGCTTTTAAAAATTAGATAATATTTTATATGCACATGTACGATCTTACGATCCATTTCGATCTTACGGTTTACAATTTTTTTATTCGCTCCCGATCTTAGATAAAATCTCGATCTTTATGACATTGGAGATGACAGTTTAAGGGGAAAATGTAAGTATAATGTTACAGGAAATAAGTATAATGTAAGTATATTTTGAAGAATATATAATTATAATATTAAAATTTTTTTTCTCTTATATTTTTTAGAAATTTATCGATTGATATGAAGAAAAAAAAAACTAATACTATAACTATATAAGGAGATGACAGTTTAAATATTAAATTATGAAAATATACTAGTAGGAGGCAAAATTATTTAATAAGATAAAACACCGACACAATACATGTCATGATCATGGGGAAAAAATTTGTGTGGAGAGCACTCCAAATTAAGAAAGCAAAATTAGAAAAAGGAACCCACATGATCTCAAAATTAGCAAAATTATTTAATAAGACAAGACCCCGACACAATAAACTCTATAATCTTTATTTTTAAACTTTAATTGCTTCTTTAGTATTAGGTATCTGCTAGTATAGATTATATCATTGTGATAAATTATATATTATTAATGGGTTTTCTTTTTCTGCAGTTACTGCAGATAAGTTATCTGCAATAAGCCCAATACGACGTCGTTTTGGGGCAGAAATCATAGTGTTTTTGTAATTTTAATTTATTTCAGGATTATTGTAGTCTTTATTTTTATAGTCTTTCTAAGCCTCCAACACAACACCAAGGCTCTGACTTTGCCAATCCACGAAAATGCAACACAAAGATGGATCCTTTACACCAAAAGGTGGCTCCTTGAAGCCTCCAAAGACAATGAAATGGCTCTAACCAAAGAGGACCACCAACTCAGCCCACAAAACCACCACTCACAGCCACAAAACTCAACACACAGCAGCCTCTCTCCCTCACAAAGATGGTACACACCTAGTGATAGTGTTTAGATGAAGCAACTAGGTAGAAAAGGTGATTACTTGAAGGTTTTGCATGGAAGAAAGCTCAAATTTTTGAAAGGAGGAGAGGGTGGCAAGAGGCACTCAGAATTCTGAAATAAGAGTCACGTAGGAACTCAAACATGGCCTAGGGTTTTAGGCCAAAGGGTATTTATAGCCCGTTTAGACTTAAACACACTGTATTAGCACTAATAGCTACGCTTATTGTTTTAATCTCAAACTTGGAATTCTGAACCTAGCCATTTTTCTAGGATTTGTCATATTTTTATTTTATTTTTTGCAACTCTTTCCGGTACGCGCTTTTACGTAGCCGGTATCAGTTCTGACACCAGTTCTCATTATTTTGACTTGAAACTTGACATAATAGTCTTACATATTATTCTAGGAATATTCTCACACTTATTATAATTTTTCGGGATACTTCACCGGTACGCATTTATACCGTGGAGCAGAACCGGTATCTGCACTTTTCGTCAGAAAAGTGACTTTCTACATTATTAATCACTTACCATAATTATTTAAGCCTTCTCATAATTATTAGGGTCAATTATGAAATTATCCCATTAATCTCATAATTAATTAATTAATTTTCTAAATTAACGGTGCGAGTTCTTACACTACACACTTTTACGTGTGTGTGTGTGTGTGAGAGATAATTTTATCTCTACAACATGAGAAATATCAAATCCATAAAAATAAACCCTAAATATTAATCATAAATCAATTATTCTAAATTAAACTGCTCATTAACCACTAAGAATTATGTAAAATCTCTATATATAATTAATTATACATGTCTATGTTAGGATAACACAAGAGAATTAATTTAAAAAATTATAACAACTATTCACCAATTAAAATAAACCTAAATATTAATCACAAATAAATTATTCTAAATTAAAATATTAAAAATTAAACATTACTCGTCAATGAATAACTATTATGTAAAATATCTAAATATAATTAATTACGCATGCATATGTTAGAATAACATAAAAAAATTATTGCATCTAATAACTAATTAAAACAATAACTAAGAATTAATCACTATATAATTAAAAGAATAAATTTAAACAAGTACTAACCTTTACTTGGATTGAAGAATGTAGAGATAATGATTAGTGTAGAGAGATGAGTTGTGAAGAAATTTTGGGTAAAAAGAGTAGAGAATTGAAGAAAGAGAACAAAGAGAGAATAAATGAGGAATGAAGGGGTATTATAGATTTTTTAATGGGACTCGGATGGCTCGGATTGTGATACTTGGCACGCCGTCCGAGTTCCGGGGGTGGGGGACACTCACTATTAAAAATCAAATTTAAAACAGTTTCTTAGGAGAGGAGGGGCGGTACTAATTGAAGAAAATTCAAATTCAAACGTGTACCGAGAAGAGAAAAGGGTTGGGGCAAGACTGTTTGACCATAAAAAAAGTAATAGCGTTCTGCTGGTGAGGGGCGGGACTCAAATCCCCTAGGCCCCCACGCCCGTGGAATCAAACGCATCCCATTTATAAAGGGTTTTACAAGAGTTATGTTGTAGGAAGAGTGATTGTGTAATGTTATAGAGATTCATTTTGCATGTCTTAATTTTTTATTTATTTTTTTGTTTTAAAAAGTGTGGGTCCCATAAAATGTTGTGAGTGTAGAAAAGTTTGTTGTGTTATGTTAAAGGATAAAACGAAAACCCTTTATAAAAAGTGGGAAACAAATACGAAATAGGAAAATTAAGAGTTCAAAAAACTCGTTTGGTCAATGAACCCACACCTTGCAATAGCCAAGCCTTCAAGCTAGATTTAAGGGCTCGTTTAAATAGGTTTTTTTTTTCGAGAGACAGCTATTTTTTAAAAAAAAAAATCACTTATCAGAAAAAGTCTGTTTTGGATTTTTATTTTAAAAAAAAATAGAAGTCATAAAAAAAAGTCAAAAACTTACATTTTTTTGAAAGCTAAAATTTTAGATTTAAAATAAAAACAGAAGTGAAGCCACTAGATTTAGCTTAATTAGTGGTGAGAGGTATGAGTAGTTATGTAATAGGTTGTGTACTGAAGGAATCAGTAAGCCCACTGTGTACCCTGATAGGGTAATATCAATATATGGATAATACCTTCAGCCACGGTAAAGACCTGGCTAAATAGTAATGTTCCAAGGGTTTGGTGAGCTAATAATAATGGCAGATAATGAGCAATAATGAGACTAATCTATCTCACTATGTGTGGGGGGAGTGATATAGAGGTCCTGTGTGCTGATCCGTTGAGGGATCCTCTTCTGGAGGTCAACGCTCCTTGGGGCCTGCTATGATTAGCTCCCATAGCTGTAGTAGGCAGTGATACAGTACCTGCTTCTGGCGGTGGCAGCATGGGACAGAGGGGCGTTTACCTATAATGGTATTTGGGGCGACTTACAGAGGGTTGGGGTTCTTAGGAGAGGGATTTTAGTGTCTCGCTTAGGAACGCGAGCCACCTAGGGACCAGCGCTTGGTCGATGCTGGTAGGGCTGACATGTACAAGTGGGGGGTCATTGGGCCCCCGCCATTGGGCTGCCCACATGGTTGGGCCCTTTTAGGGGAAAGGGTTTATTGGGCTTCTTAGGGGTTGGGTTATCCAGAACAGGTTGTGTGCTCAATTTTTTAAAATATCCACAATAAAGAAGAAGCCAAAAGCCAAATTTTTTTTCCAAAAACCAAATTTTTTTTTTCTTAAATTTAAATAATTTTAACTTTTATAAAAAAATACTTATAAAGTAAAACACAAAAATACGTTTTTGAAAGTGCATCCAAACCGATCCCAGAAAAGAGGCCCACAATTTAGCTTTTAAAGCAGAACCTGACCCCAAGTTATTCAACTAAATTTGTGCAATGACGTGAGTTGTCAAAAGGCACTTATTTGGGTCAAGTAGGGCTGTGAGAGACGCAAGCCTTGCTTCCCCATAGTGAGGAGAATTCAGAGCATTATCAGTAGACATTGAAATGTGGAGATTTTCCATTCTTTCAAAGAAGGAAATGCAGTGGTGGTCCATGATGCAATCACCTTGTTTTCAAGTATTTGATGGGTGTCTCGACGCCTAGAATGGTCCCCGTATAGGACCCTTTTCTTGTGTTTCTATTTCCTCTTCTTCTTTTTTGTAAAGGCAGTTATTTGTAGGGGTTTTTCTTTTGCTTAGAATAATGCCTTCGAATATTAGCAACGAGTACCAGCACTAAACTTTTACACGAAGAAATAAATCACGGAGGAGGTTTGGTATCCTGACTTAATTAGTCAACATGATATTTATTTTATGTTGAAAATAAATAATATAAATCAAAAGGGAGAAAAACAAAACATGAAACAAAAGCTAGCCTTTTCAACATTATCTTTCACATAAAATCAAAAATTCTCTATGATTGTAACTTAAATTTATTAGTTTGAAATCCAATCTTGTTTCGGCAACTCCTAATTAGTTCACGTATATAAATTTATTATATGTTTATTTGATTTGTAAGACTTAATCATTAATTTATGAATTGAACCATTAATCCAGTTACTACTCTGTGTTTAAATTAATTAATTTTGAGACTAAACTATTTTTTAATAATGATTGTTTTTCCAAAAAAATAAAAAAACGATTGTTACTAATATGCACCTAATACTTTACCTGAGTTAATTACTAATCTATTTAAAGGACATAATACTTATTGGAAATAGATCCTCTAATGTTCCAAAAAAACATGATATCGTCATGTGGGAAGATCACAACCATACAAAGATAAATCAACAGTTATGATTTTGAAACTATTTATTTTATCATTTTTTTTCTCTCCTCCTTTTTTACCATTGATCCACCTTTGTATGGTTATGATTCCCGACATTACATGGTCATGTGAATTTTCACATTAGAGGATCCGGATCCATACTTATTAGTTTTCTTATTAATCGTTGCTGATGTTAATAAGTATTATGTATTCTTTTATAAATCTTCCACGTCATTATAATTATTTTAAATAAAAATAATTATTATGAAATATATTCAATATCTTATTATCTTATAATAGGGGTAGGATATTGTAACAACTAACAACTAATTAGTATTACTACCAATGTTACTACCAATCAATTTCACTGTTAGATCGATTATGTTGATCTAACAGTTATATTTATTTTCATCTTTGTATGTTATGATTTTCCATATTTAATTTTAAAAAATCATACAAAGGTGAAAATAAATATAAAGTATTAAATATGAAAAATTATAACCATACAAAGATGGAAATAAATATAACTATTGAATCAACATAACCGATCTAACGATAAAATCGATCGATAATAACACTAAATAGTTGTTAGAATATGCTTTTCCCTTATAATATAAAAGGGTTTAGCGTGCCTTCACCACACACAAAAAGGGGTTTAGCGTGTGTTATTCAAAAGGACACAAGTTGTGTCCTTTTAGACTTTGTTTGAGAGTGGTTTTTGGAGGGGAAGGAAAGAAATGGGAGGATTTTATTAATCCCTTTCATTGTTTGTAGGTTTAAAAAAATGGGAGAAGGAATTGAGAATTTTTGCAAAACCTCGAAAATCCTTCTCATCCTTAAAATTAAAGTTCCCCCAATTTGGGGGGTTTAAGGGAGGAAATATTGAATATTACATATCTACCCTTAGCATTAAAATGTGAAAACTACATATACGTGAATCATTTTTAAATGTGACATTATTGAAAAAGTCTCAAATACCGATAGAATTTATTAACGGAAAATATTTCGCCGAAAATAGTGACGAAATTTTTGACGAAAATCACATTACATCAAAAATAGAGACGAAACAAGATTTGACCATAATAACTGACATAAATTTTTTTAAAAAAAAATTCAGTCAAAATTCTTAATAGAATCTAAATTTCGTGAACCTTTCAAAGGAAATATTTTCGTCAAACTTTTCAAGGAAAAATATTTCAATCGAAAATTTCCGAAAGAAAACAAATCCGTAAAAATTTTTGTCAGAAAACATTTCAATCGAAATTTTCAACGGAACATATTACCAATGAAATTTTTTGACGGAAAATATTTCCTTAAAAATTTGTGACGAAAAATATTTTTGTAAAAAACTCTGACAATTTTTTTTGTCAATATTTCCTTCAAAATATTTGACAAAACAACATTTTCGAAGAAGAATATTTCCCTCCAAATTTTTAACGAAACACATATACATTGAAAATTTTTCTTAAAAACTTTTGACGAAAAAAATTTTGGTCAAAATTCTTTACAGAATTTAAATTTCGTCCAAAGTTTTCGACGAAAATATTTTCATCATAATTTTTGACGAAAAATTTTTTTGGTCGAAATTTTCGACGTAACAAACTTCCATCGAAAATTTTCAATCGAAAATATTTTTGACAAAATTTTCGATAAAAATTATTTCTATCAAAATTTTCAACAGAAAACATTACTATCAAAAATTTCTGACGGAAAATATTTTCGTAAAAAAATTCGTCAAAAAACATTTCTGTAAAAAATTTTGACGAAAAAAATATTCTGTGAAATTTTTTTTTGGAATCTAAATTCCGTCGAAAGTTTCACAGAAACATTTCCCTAAAAAATTTTGACAAAAAATTTCCGTCAAAATTTTCATTGTGACATATTTTCATCGAAAATTTTGGACGAAAAATATTTCGTCAAAACTTTTGATGGAATCTTTTTCGTAAAAAATATTTAACAAATCATTTTCGTCAAAACTTTTGACAGAAAGTAAATTTCGTCGAAAATTTTGACGAAAATTTTTTTTTGTAAAAAATTTCATTGGATAAAAATTGCCGCCTTTCGATGAAAAGTATTCCGACGGAAAAATATTATTTTTTGACAAAATGTTTGTCGTTTGCAACGTAGAATTTTCGTCGAAAATATAATCTTTTTTAGTAGTGTGAAAAACACATAAATAATTTTGTTTAGAAATTTTAAATTTAATTTTATTTGTAAAATATAATAATTATATTAATTTTTAAAAAAGAGTAAAATTGTAAAAATATCTCATTGACCCTCCAATTTCTCCCTTACTATTTTTTTAACTTCCAAACAAGGAAATGAAATATCCTTCAATTACATTCCCTTCCTTCCCCTCCCTTTCCCTTGAAACGCTTTTCTTTCCTTCCCCTCTAAACTTCTAAACAAAGCCTAAGGCTTCGTATGGGAGTTGGTTTTAAGAGGGGAAGAAAATGAAAGGAAGGATTTTAGAAAGCCGTTCCCTTTTTTGTGAGTTTAAAAAAAAGAGGGGGAGGAATTGAACATTTTTACTAAACCCTCCAAAACCCTCATTCTTATTAAAAATAAAGTTCCCCCAAATTGGAAGGTTTGAAGGGGAAAATATTAAAACTTACTTATCTACCCTTATCATTAAAATGTGAAAACTACATAAATGTGAATAATTTTTAAATGTGACATTATTAGAAAAGTCTCAAATACCGACAGAATTTATCGACAAAAAATATTTCGTCAAAAATAGTGATGAAATTTTTGATTAAAATCATATACGTCAAAAAATTTTCGTCAAAACTAAATACGAAATTAGAGACGGAACCAGATTTTGCCATAATCAGTGACATAAATTTTTTTACTAAAAAAAATTCAATTAAAATTAATGATAGAATCTAAATTCTGTCAAAACTTTCATCAAAATTTTTTGCAGAAATATTTGACGAAAAATATTTCCTTCAAAATTGTGACTAAAAAGAATTCTGTGAAAATTTTTTAAGGAAATTTTTTTTTTTGTCAAAATTCTTTACGGAATCTAAATTTCGTCAAAATATTTCCCTCAAAAAATTTAACAAAAAAACATATTCATCGAAATTTTTGACGAAAAATATTTCCATCAAAATTTTCAACGAAACACATTTCCACCGAAAATTTTTTACGGAAAAAAATTTCATCAAAATTCTTTACAGAATTTAAATTTTGTCGAAAGTTTTCGACAAAAATATTTTCATGAAACTTTTGACAAAAAAAATTTCTGTCAAAATTTTTAACGAAACTCATTTCCATCGAAATTTTTTGATGGAAAATATTTCCGTCAACTTTTTTTGATAAAACACATTTCCAACAAAATTTTCAACAGAACACATTTCTGTCAAAAAATATTTTGTCCAAATTCTTTTCATCCATTAAGCTTCAAGATTTGGAGTGGGGAACCTCTTATAAGGTGAGGAAAATCATACTAAGGTGATGAACTTCTTACAAAGCCACGATTTGGAGTGGGTCTGTGTTGATAGTTTCTGTCAGAAGCTTCAAGATTTAATCAAGGGATTTGATTTCTAAGCTTGGGTACATTTATGTGATTTTAATCAAGGCATAACACTTATCAGTCCTTGCAACATAATTTCCTTCTGTGGTCATCAGCTGACCAGCTTCTAGAAGAGTCCATCTTGTAAACTCTCCATTTTGAGTTGTCAATGTGAAGTAGTCTTCATTATCGTTTGAGAAAATTTGGTACTTGAATTCCCCTGGAATGTGCTCGAATCTATTGTTTCACAATTCTCCACTTATGACTCAAGGACAAGAGTCATAAATTCCTCAACAAAACTGTCTGCATCCACAAAAATGTCTTCTATTTATCTTAGTTTTGTCTTAACGTTGCATGTCTCATTTCTTGATAGACTGTCATTCCATATACAAACCATCTTGCAATTTGATCTTACCGTATGTGAAGATGGTCTATTGTAAACAAGGGTGTAAAGAACCAATTCAACCCAAAAGCTTAAGCTGTTGGGTGAGGCTACATTAATGGTTTTATATATCTCAACATGCCCCCTCACACGAGAGCCCACGGGGCTTGAAGGGTGGACAATGCACAAGCCCACCTACCTATGCGAACAAAGAAATTCCACTTGAAAGAAAGTGGAGGGCGGCGAGGATCGAACCCGGGACACGAGGCTCTGATACCATGTAAAGAACCAAAGAACCTTGGGATACACCACCCCAAAAGCTAGTTCAAAGGGTGGGAGTGCCAAAGGCCTTATAAACTCCACATTAGTTGCTCATACAACCAATGTGGGACCATATATCTCAACACGCCCCCTCACATGGTATCAGAGCCTTGGTAAATATTGTCCTGTGGCTAATGTGTGACCATATATCTCAACAAAGGGAAATCTCATTTCTTGCTTGTTTTCACATACTTGTGGGAGTTTTGGACTACTTTTATCCTTGTTAAAGCATCAAACCATAGTTTGAAGCCAGGAGATACACTGAATGTCATAACCGACCAATGTTCTGAAAATGGTAAATATTGCATGAGTTTTAGCCGTGTAATTCATCAGAACCTCACTTACTATTAGCTGACCATACTGCCCAATCGTATTTTCCTAGTGCATATATGAACAAGTAAGTGAGGTTCTGATGATTTACATGGCTAAAACTCATACAATATTTACCGTTTTCAGAACATAGGTTGGTTGTGGCTAGGGGTGTAAATGGGCTGGGCTGGGCTGGGCTTTGGCCATCCTGGCCCAAGCCTACGTCAAAAAAAATTCAGCCTATCTGGCCTACTGGCCTATTAAAGGCTTTATTTGTAGGCCAAGCCCGGCCCATTATCAAAAATAAGAAAGCCTTACATGGCCTACAGGCCTTGTAGGCCTCCCACTATATATACTAAGCAAAAAAAAAAATTGTATAGAGCAAAGAAAGTTCCATTGATGAATGCACTAGTACTTCTCATAAGAAAAAAATGACAAACAAGAAAGAGTCAACATAATACCTCTGTTCTAGAATGTATATCATAGAGGAATAGAGTCAAAGAAATGGGAAAAATAAGAAAAATACAATTACTGGATGCTGAAATAAAGTCTACAAGAGAATGTCATTCATCTAAAAATCTTTAAACCACCATCAAGACAAGGGAAAGAAGAGTATTATTGAAAGATCTTCATCAGTAACATCATAATCCAGCAAGGTACCCATTGCTCCATGGTATTAAGCTGCAACAACATGTAAAATTTGGAGACATTATACAAGTTTTCCTTTCATAAAATAAAATAGCACAAAAAGTAAGAGATATTGGTATTTGGTACTTTGTGTCTTTGTCACATAAAATAAATATTTTTTTATTATTTTATTTTAATAAATTAAATAGGCCAGCCTACAAGGCTGTAGGCCGGGCTTGACAAAATTGGCCTATGGCCTATTTATTAAAAAAGCTTTTTTATAAGCCTAAGCCTACTCTACTTTTCTGAAAGGCCGGGCCTGAGCTGGGTTCAATGTAGGCCGGGCCGTAGGCTGGGCTGGGCCAGCCTGGCCCATTTACACCCCTACTTGTGGCATTTAGAGTATCTCCCGGCTTCAAACTATGATTTGAGGCTTTAACAAGGATAAAAGTAATCCAAAACACCCACAAGTATGTGAAAACAAGCAAGAAATGAGATTTCCCTTGTTTACAATAGACCATTTCACATACGGAAAGATCAAACTGCAAGATGGTTTGTGTTCCGGGTTTATACATCCGGATATTAATAGTCAAGGAAAAGAGCTGGAAGAACTCGGAGGGGGTTTTACCCGGAAAGGAAGTCGGCCAGCCAAAATACTAGACCCCCAAGTAGGTCCCACCACGATTACATGATGGTATCCATAACTACCCACGTTCAGAATAACTACCTATGGAAGGGCTATATATACCGAAGATAGTAATTAAGGAAAAGGCAGATAAAAACCATACCATAACCATATTGATGTTCATCCAGAACATTTGGCGCCGTCTGTGGGAATAGGTAAAAAGATTCCTACGCATTTTCTTGAGTCAAGGAAGCCCTTACCATGATGAGCGAACGGAGGACGATGGAGGATTCCAAGGAGAAAAAGATTCCTTTCGATCCAGTGGAAGGAGTCGGTCTCTCAACGCCATTTGAGAGGCTTTGATTCAGTTGGTGGAGGTTCTCAGGAATAAACAACATCGGGAAGGAGAGCAAAGGAGGCATGGTGTGGAAGAGAAGCACCCTGTAGGAAATGGGCAGCATTCCCCCAACAGGGGAGAGGATTCCTTTTCTCTTCTTCCTAGTTATATTCCTTTATCGCCCCCAACTGTGAGGGGAAATAGAGGAAATGAAGTAAGGAGAGGACAACCTTGTCAAGAGTCAAGGAGTCCTCCAAAAAGGAGGGGTTATCAAGGCAGAGGACGAGGAACCAATCCGAGGAGGGAAGAGCGGATACATGGTGATTATGCCCGGAATACGGGGAGAACTAGACAATATCAGAATAGGGAAGGCGAACAAGTAGAAGAGGAGATATGGGAGGAAGAACAATACTTAGGAGCTCGTCATGATTATACTCGTCAGGACGAACGAGAGACAAACCGAGGCAGACAAGAAGAGACTTATCAAAGGTGGAGGCCGGAAGGCGGAAGAAGTTTTGTCACTCAAAGGGACGAGTTTCCACGAGACGATACCGAGTATTATTACTTGGACAGAGATCAAGGTCAGGAAGAAGGTAGGCGACAAGCGGGTAACAATCCTATGAATTGGGGTTATCAACATTACAGACCAGGACAGGGGGAAGGCTTTAGTCCCCAGTACGGTAATAGACAAATGACCAGCAGGGAGCAAGCTATACCCGGATGGAATGGACAACTCAGAGGAAATCAACCGGGAATTCCTGTACCCCTGATAAATCAAGGGCCATCAGGAACTCCACTATCGTGGAGGCTCAGAGCGGAACCCATCCCAGCTTGGTTTAAGCAACCGAATGACATGAAGGCGTATGATGGAAGCTCAGATGCAAAGGAGTTTGTGACAGTTTTCCGAGCAACAATGTCCTTATGTGGAGAATCAGATTCTCTGTTATGCAGAACATTTCCTGTGTTTTTAAGAAAATAGGCTTTGGAGTGGTTCACGGCTTTGCCAGATAACTCCATCGAAAGTTGGACGGACTTATCACAACGGTTCGTGCAGCAGTTTGCTCATTGTGGACCCTAGCCCAAAACAACGCATAATTTGTGCGGAGTAAGACAAAGGCCCGGAGAAAAGTTGCGAGATTATTATGAACGTTTTCAAGCAGAAGCAAGACAGGTTAAGGGGTTAGAAAATCAGACGTATTTGTTGTTATTCACTACTGGATTACAACCCGGAGGGATCGCGAACTCGTTAGCCAAAAAGTGTCCGGCTACAAAAGAAGATTTGTTGGAATGAATCCGAAAATACATTGATTTGGAGGAGTTTAAATCTTCTCAAAAGCAAATTGAGCAAGGTTTTCGAGAAGCAAATCAAGGTCGGAGGCCGGAGAGGCCAGCTGGGTGAGGGCAGTTCGAAGAACGACGACCTCGGTTAGTCGGAGAAAGATTTAGAGAAGCCTATAGGAGGGAGTTCACACCATTGAATACGTCTAGAGCTCAGATCCTGAAAGAAGTAATGTCTACAGAGATGAGAAATGTCCCAAGGCCGCTACCCATTCAGTCAAATTTTGCGCAAGCAGATAAGACAAAATGGTGTGAATTTCATCGTGGGTATGGGCACCATACAAATGATTGTTATAACTTGCAGAACGTTATTGAACGATTGATCAAAGAAGGGAAGTTACAGAAGTATGTAAGAAGAGATGGAGATGGAAGTAACGAAGGGGCATTAACGATTTATAAAGACCGACGATCCTACCGTAGTCGGAGCCCGCCAAGAGGAAGAAGCCGAGAGGCAGGCAAGATTCAACAAGAAAAGAAAACATCCCCCAATCCAGTCTAGATGGGTCATGTATGTACTATAGTCGGGGGACGAGCAGGAGGAGGAGAGTCAAGTAACGCCCGAAAGAAACATTTGAAAATGTGCATGGCTATTTCAGATAAGCCGCGTTTCAAAGAAGAAAGAAAAAAGACGGGAAAACAAGTAGTTTTTGAAGACTTGGACGATGAGATCATAGATCTAGAGCATGATGATCCCCTAGTCATTTCAGGACTGCTATCAAATTATCGCGTTGATAGAATGTTGGTAGATCCTGGGAGCTCGGTGGACATTATATTTTGGGACGCGTTTAGAAGAATGGATTTGGATTATGACCAGTTGGAACCATGTGGAGCTGAGTTGTTAGCTTTCACAGGGGATAAAATTAAGCCATTGGGATATATCCCATTGCGGATGACTTTAGGCAAGGCACCCACGCATAAAACGGTCACCTTGACGTTTGCAGTAGTAGATTTGAGCTCGGCGTATAATATTATTTTGGGGCGGCCATTCATGAAGAAGTTTAAGATCTTTTTGTCAATTGACCAGTTGGCTATGAAATTTGTGGCCAAAGATGGATCAGTAGCTACAATAAAGGAGGACCAAGTGGTTGCTCGGAGTTGTTATAATATGAGTCTACGGGTTCCGCAAGCAAGTAAAGAAGAAAATATTAGGGAGCCGACACGAAAAGCCAAAGAAGGAAATATACAAGGAGAAAAAGAAGAAAAGAAAGAAGAACAGGTAATGGTAATAGGGATGGATCCTCGAGAGGAAGATAAAGAGGAGAGGTCGGAACCCGCTGGAGCAATAGAGGAAGTTCAATTGGGGATATCTTCACAGCAGTGTACGAAGATGGGTTCAGAGTTTGAACCCGAGGTGGTAGAAAGTTTGAAGGGGTTGTTGAAAAAGAATGCTGATTTATTTGCATCGAAACCCTCAGATATGTCCGGCATGGATCCAGCATTGTCTTGTCATCGCTTGGCAATGACCCTGGGTGTAAAGCCGGTAACCCAAAAAAAGAGGAGAATCTGTTTAGAAAGGAGGAAGGCCATTGAAGAAAAAACACAAGAGTTTTGGAAGCAGGGTTTATCAGAGAAATAGAATATGCTACATGGTTAGCTAACCGGTGTTGATAAGGAAGCCTGATGGGAAGTGGAGAATGTGTACAGATTATACAGACTTGAGTAAAGTTTGTCCTAAGGACCCATTTCCATTACCAAGTATTGATCATTTAGTCGACAACGCGTCCGGGTATAAAGTGTTATCATTTATGGATGCATATTCCGGGTATAATCAAATACCGTTATGGAAGGAAGATCAGGAAAAAACAACGTTCATAACTGAGAATGCAGTGTATTGCTATAATGTCATGCCATTTGGATTAAAAAACGCAGGGGCAACGTACATGAGGAAGATGAGCAAAGTGTTCAAGGCACAGATGGGTAGAATGTTGGAGGTATACATGGATGATATGATTGTGAAGTCGGGAGACGAAAAGACGTATTTAGAAGATTTGCAGGAGGTGTTTGCGCAGGTTAGGAAGCATAATATGCGCTTAAATCCAAATAAGTGCGCTTTAGGAGTTCCAGCCGTAAAGTTCCTAGGCTTCCTTTTAACAGAAAGGGGAATTGAAGCTAACCTAGAGAAATGTAGAGCAGTGATGAAAATGATGAGCCTGGAGAATATAAAAGAAGTCCAGAAATTGAACGGGAGAGTCACAACTTTGTCCATATTTTTGGCCAAGTCGGCACAGGTGTCATTGCCATTGTTTCAACTTCTAAAAAAGGGAAGTAATTTTGTATGGACGGAGGAATGTGAAGCAGCATTTCAGCGCTTCAAGGAGATGTTGGCTTCGCCGCCAATCCTTTGTAAGCCGGAACCAGGCGAAGTGTTGTACTTATATTTATCTGTTTCACAGGAGGCAGTTAGTTTAGTGCTCGTCCGAGAAGGGAAAGATGGGAAACAACAACCTGTATACTTCATAAGCAATGTGTTACAAGGAGCAGAAACAAGATATCCACATGTGGAAAAAGTGGCATTTACACTGTTGATTACAACAAGGAGGCTTCGTTAGTATTTCCAATGTCACCAAGTAGTTGTCCGAACTAATCAGCCAATAAGGCAAATGTTACATAAGCCGGACCTCGCAGGTCGGATGGTAGCATGGGCAGTAGAATTATCCGAGTTTGGCATTCATTTTGAAGCACGCAACGCAATCAAAGCACAAGCTTTAGCCGATTTCATGGTAGAGATGACACAACCCGGAGAGAAGCCAGAGAATGGTTGGTGGAAGTTATTTGTAGACGGCTCGTCCAACAAAAGAGGCAGTGGTGTTGGGATTATAATAGAAAACCCTGAAGGAGTGGCCGTAGAACATTCGCTGGCATTGGAGTTTCCCACGAGTAATAATCAAGCTGAGTATGAAGCTATGATTGCTGGGCTGATTTTGGCAAAGGAACTCGGAGCCGAGCAATTAGAGGTGTTTAGTGATTCCCAATTGACAACTTCACAAATCAGTGGAGTATACCATGCTCGGGGGGAGATTATGAATAAATATTTGGCACGAGAACAGGAGTTGATGAAAGAATTTAAAGAGGTCCGAGTAGCGCACATTCGGAGAAACGATAATGTTAGCGCAGATGTGTTGTCAAAGTTGGCGAGCATTAAAGCCTCAGGAAATCTGAGGACCATTATACAGCAGAATATTTGAGCTCCGAGTGTGGTGTGGATGGTTGAAGAAGTGGATTGGAGAAGTCCAATTAAGGATTATTTGGAAAAAGGAAGGGAGCCAGGGGAAAAAACGGAAGCAAGTCGGCTGAGAAGAAAAGCGGCTTGGTTTGTCATGATAGAAGGACAGTTGTATAGAAGAGGAATAAATTCTCCTTTGCTGAAATGCATAGCTCCACCGAACACGGAATATGTATTAGAAGAGATACATGAAGGGATTAATGGACATCATCTAGGAGGGAAGTCGTTAGCAAGGAAAGCTATACGAGCAAGATATTTTTGGCCAACAATGGGAGAAGATGCTAAAAAGCATGTACGCAGATGTGAACAATGTCAGAAGTTTTCTAATATATATCAAGCTCCTCCAGAAGAGTTGTTCACGATTTCATCTCCATGGCCATTTTTTAAATGGGGAATGGACCTTTTGGGTCCGTTTCCCAGAGCAGCCGGAGGAGTAAAATACTTGATAGTGGCAGCTAATTACTTCACCAAGTGGATAGAGGCAGAACCCGAAGCCACTATTACTGCTCGGAAAATCCAGAAGTTTTTCATTGGGAAAATAGTCTGCAGGTTTGGTATTGCGACTATAATCATAACGGATAATGGGACACTGTTCATAGATAGAAAATTTCGGCAGGTAGTAGCTGACTTAGGAATAAAGCACCAGTTTGCAGCAGTTGAACACCCACAAATGAATGGGCAAGAGGAGTCGGCAAACAAAATCCTGACAAACGGGTTGAAAAGAAGAGTAGAGACATGCAAAGGTAGTTGGGTGGAAGAGCTAGATAGTGTGTTATGAGGATATAGAACTTCTATGCAGTCTAGTATTCAAGAAACACCGTTCAAAATAACTTACGGGTTTGATGCAATGTTACCTGTAGAGGTCGGAGAACCATCATGGAGAAGGAAATTGGTTCTAGAAGATAAAGAAGAAGAGAATAGCGAGTTGATGAAGATTGATATGTAGTTGTTGGGGGAAGAAAAAGACAAAACAACAATTGTCAAAATGGCATCCAAGCAGCGAGCAGCGACAAGATACAATAGAACAGTGGTCAAGCGAACCTTCCAGGTAGGAGATTTGGTGCTCAGGTGGGCAGATGTGGGAAATAAGAATGCAAGAGATGGGAAATTAGCAGCTAATTGGGAAGGTCCGTACCGAGTAACGTCGGCCACTAATACAGGAGCTTATCAAATAAAGCATTTGGATGGGAAATCTATCCCACGATATTGGAACACGGGCAAGCTCAAAAGGTATTTAAGTTTAAGAGTTCAGAAATTGGTAGGAATAGGAGACAAGCGAGCATGTGTAGTTATTGGGTAATATTTTGTGTTAGGAAGATTAAGCTTTACTGTTGTTAGGAAAATTCTGATTTAAGTTTCGTATAGTAGTTTTCTATCAGATTATGCTCGGTAGCTGACGAATATTTCGTATGTTAAATTTTGAATTCAATAAAGCAAGCTTTTCAGAGATGTATATTCTAGATGGAGCAAAAGTCCCTTGCCGCCTTTAATGGCCTCTTGGGCACCTGTTTAATTCCTACTCGGAAGCAGGGTCGAAAGTCCCTTGCCGCCTTTAATGGCCTCTTGGGCACCTGTTTAATTCCTACTCGGAAGCAGGGTCACAAGTCCCTTACCGCCTTCAATGGCCTCTTGGGCACCTGTAATTCTTACTCGGAAACAGGGTCAGAAGCCCCTTGCCGCCATCAATGGCCTCTTGGGCACCTGTTTAATTCCTACTCGGAAACAGGGTCAAAAGTCCCTTGCCGCCTTTAATGGCCTCTTGGGCACCTGTTTAATTCCTACTCAGAGGCAGGGTCACAAGTCCCTTGCCGCCTTCAATGGCCTCTTGGGCACCTGTAATTCCTACTCGGAAACAGGGTCAGAAGCCCCTTGCCGCCATCAATGGTCTTTTGGGCACCTGTTTGATTCCTACTCGGAAGCAGGGTCAAAAGTCCCTTGCCGCCTTCAATGGCTTCTTGGGCACTTGTTTAATTCTTACGCGAAAGCATGGTCAAAAAGTCCCTTGCCGCCTTCAATGGCCTCTTGGGCACCTGTAATTCCTACTCGGAAGCAGGGTCAGAAGCCCCTTGCCGCCTTCAATGGCTTCTTGGGCACCTGTTTAATTCCTATTCAAAAGCAAGGTCAAAAGTCCCTTGCCGCCTTCAATGGCCTCTTGGGCACGTGTCTACTTCCTACTCGGAAGCAGGGTCAAAAGTCCCTTGCTGCCTTCAATGGCCTCTTGGGCACCCGTTTGATTATTACTCGGAAGCGAGGTTGATTTTGGATAGCGCATGTTTATAAAAATGTTAATGGATTTCAGAGTTTTAAAAAGATAAGTGTTATGGGATATGGCAAAAACAAATTTTGCCGAGTTGCGTTATAATTTATACAACAGCAAGTTACCAGAATAAATCGGATCAAAGTAAAATATAGTAGTAAATGAAGTAATGGCAGAAGTATTAAAACCGCAAGAAATCAAGGATCCAACATACACAGTCATTACAAAACAGACAGTCATTCTAAAACAAGTTAAAATAGGTACAAAATAAAAGTGGCATCCCACTTCTTCAAGCATCTTTTGGGGTGCCCTCCGAGGTAGTCTTGCCGGAAGTCGAAGTAGTTCCCACGTACTCGGATGGGCAGGTGGCAAGCACAGTAATGGATCCTTTTTCATTGTGGGTGCATAGTCGGCCATTATCCACAAAGTTGAAAGTATCAATTTTCTCCAAGTGAGGAAGAGCAGTTTCCGGGTGAAAGAACTTCACTTGATCTACAATCCAACCACGAATTTGATGAGAAAAAGCAACATATTTAGAATCCATGTCCTCGACAGCTTGATGTAAAGAAGTCACGTTTTTCTTCAAGGTTTCCACTTCTAGTTCCAGTTCGGCTACTCGGAAGTCTGAATCTTCGAAATTCTTCTTCAACATTTTATGCTCTTCAGTCAACTCATCATTTTCCCGTTTAAGAATAGTAAACTCATCATTGACTTTTTGGACCAGCTTTTCAGTTTCTTTAAGTTTCACTTGAAAACCTTGGGCAACAAACTCGGCAGCTTCGGCCCTTTGAGTCAAGCGAGCTTGTTCAGATTTGAAATTGTTTTTAAAGAGTTGCAACTCTTTCAGCTCAATAAGTAGTTGTTGATGTTCAGCTAGTGCTAACAGTTCCATCTCGTAATAGTGGGCTTCACGGAAGGAGTTATCTTGGATTTCAGTAAATTTGCCAATTAATTGATCAACAGAAAACTTATCCCATTTTTCACGGAGCCCAGCGGTAAAACAAGGTTGTAATTTCTTGATAAAGGGAGGAACTGAAAAAGGAGTTGCAATCACTGAAGACGGAGGCGTCAGCGACTTGTCACTAGAAGGGGGATCCGGGCTGGGTTCGTTAATCTGAACTCGTTTTTTGTGGCGGGTGTCACCTGAATCAACAGGGGCATCCGTATCTAGTACCACAGTGTCACTGGGGATAGAACCCGTTGCGGAGGTAGCCGAGAGAGAAGAAGGAGTAGGAGAGCCTTCTTTTTCGCCAGAAGCCGAGGAAGGATCAGTACGCACAACTTTATCACCAGAGGCAGCAGAATCATCTTGCTGAATAACCTTTTTTTTCTGGCGAGCAAAGAAGGTAGGATCCATGATCTTATCTGAAAGAAAAATACAACAAATATAAAAGTTAAAGGGCGAGTATATATGATAATATAAAGAAAATGGATAAGTTACTTACTTAATTTCCTGCAAATCCACTCAGGAAAATCTTTATACCCTAGAATAGACCGAGGAATGATAGAAATGTTTTGCTTGGCTAACTCGGAAGTCAGTTTTTTGAACCATGTGAAAGTTTCAAATTCATCAGTACTCAAATTCTTTGAGTTAGTTAAAAATGCTTTCGCAGACGTAGTATAATGATGTTGGTTCCAACTGAGAGGGAATCGAGGAGCCCCGTCCTGATCCAGAAAGAAGGCAGAGGGAGAGGCAGATTGAGAAGAAGAAGAAGAGGCAGACGGTGTAGCCGGAAGAGCCTCAGGTATACAAATTTCGAAGTAATCTTCTTTGAAGTTCTTCCTGTTGTCTTCATATATAGTACACCAGCGAAACCCGGGACGGGCTTTTAAAGAAACCCAACTATGGCGAGTACTTCCTTTATCAATAGCATTTCGGAA
>NW_026899321.1:0-81491 GCF_033153095.1 Gastrolobium bilobum
AGCCTGATGCCTTTTTATTAAACGAGCTTTTATACGAGTTCAAGCCTGGTTCCAACAACCAATATTAGGTTTGTAAGCTCAGGTCTTCATGAGTATTAAATAGATCTAAATTTTTATATGGTTTTTACAAGTTTATCAGTTGCAATGGGAAGCCAACAACAGGGACAATTTTTTTTATGGTTTTTGCTCCATTTTCAGACATTGTTTTTTGCTCCATTTCCTCCATCTGGTTGTTTTTTGCTGAAAAACCAAAAAGAAAAAAGAAAGCATCAATAATGGATTCTTCGTCCGGATTTGTTTTTTTGTTGAATGTTGATTCTGTTTTGTGGATCGATTTTGTTTTCTGGATCTATAGAATTTTGTTGGTGGAATGAAAATGATGATCAATAGTAAATTTAAAAGGCAAGGATAGTTTTGTAAAATAACCCAACATTTCCAATAATATCTCTCGATTAACCAAACACAGACTTATTAAACTTAACCAAATAATTCCGGTAATATTTTTGCATACCAAACAACTTTCTAATAACATTTTCGGGTAATCCATTTTCTCATCATATTCTTGGAAATCATAATTCTCAGACACCAAAGAATTTCTCTTCTACCAAATGCCCTTGAATGTCATAGCTCTAGGTTCGGATTCTTTCTCGATAATTTAAACCTTTTGGGTAAACCATTCCTTTTATTAGCAATTTGCTCCCTGAATATTAGAGAATATTGAGGGAAGAACTACAATGACAGAGTTAAAAATTGATAATCAAATTAATAAAAAATTGAAAAAAAAAATAGTATATATTTTAATTGGATTGAATTAATTTTTAATTTAATTGGTGAAAATCAATTCATTTCCATTATTTTAACACGTGAGTAATCATTGATTAATTATTTGTGAATGATCAATTAATAAAAACTTAAAAGTCACTAATATTATTACATTAAAAAAACACACACACAAACTAAGAACACACATCTCTCAAATCTCAATGCAAATACAATTGTCCATCCACATCCACAGTTGACAAGTACCGTACTCAGCGTAATGACATTTTCACATCTCTCTCAAATAACAAACACAATGTTGTCACCATTGCATGCTATTACCAAAAATGATCTCGTGCTCATATTTGTCATTGCTTGGTCCTAGAGAACTGAAGTTCTATTCTATATGATATTATATGGTATGGATATCTTAAAGATGGATATTCTTATTGGCTTATAGCCAATATTCTAATTATTGTGCACAAACAATAGGCTTATAGTCAAGATTTGGGTGTAGACACAGTGTTAGCAGTAATAATAAATAGGTCAAAAGTGTGTACCTGAAATTTTTAGCTTTTATTTATAAAGGTACCTCTTGGATTTGGGCTGTATAGATCTCAGTTAATATAAGATCTAACCTCTTATTTATAGGAACAAGAATTTTATCTCCTTATCTTTATCCTTTCATCCTGTTAAGATATATTCCGTAACAGTCGTATTTGCGATTTTTTGGAAGAGCTAGATGTGGAACTTTGTGTTACAAGGGAAACAAACTAGGAAAATATTATATTTATAAAAATAAATGTTATATTTACAAACTTTTTATTTACAAACTACACTATTCTGACCGGTCATATTTCAACCAAAAATGTATGATTGGTCATACTCAGTAAAAGTTTGTAAACGGATCTTTCTTCATTTATAAAATTTTTATTTATAAACTCTTAATAAAAAAAATTTGGTAGATTAAACTCTTATAAATTTATTTATGTATTTTGGGGAATTTGTATTCTTCAAAATACAAATATTTGTTTGTTTGGGATTTATAATTATTGTTATTATTATTTTATTATTATTTCTGATTCAGAGGACAATCAATTCAATTTGAGGAGGCACATATTGTTTCAGACCATCCGTATACCATTTAGCAGTGCCACGACGCCGTTCTCTAATCCAAGGCCTAAACATCAGGTGAACAACTATCCACATAATATGAAGAGAGATGATCCACAACAAACAACAATCTTGTTGAGATTAGGAGCATTCTCAACTATGCTGATCAGCAGCAACTCAATTTGACTTGTGTCTGTCTCTTCTATATCCTCTGATACTCCTAACTCTTTTAGCTTCGGGAACTCACATTTCAGATTAGCTTCCCACTCCTCCTCAGGCTTCACTTTACACCTAAAGAACTGCCATATCACACCTACACACACAGCTGAAACTGATTGATATTAACATAATTCCTACTGTACTGATATCAGCATATACATGCAGCATCATCAAAAATATGAAAGTGTTTCACATATGAAAGAGCAATATACCACGATTCTTTCAACATACAACTTCTGATTAAATGCCCGCAAAAATAACATCCTTCACTATATAAGTATGAAAGGAAAAATTAAAAATAAAAGGAATTCGAAAGCATCCTTCATTGCCCTTTCTATCAAAACCCCCCTTCCCCAAAATTATAATTATAAAAGGTTAAAAATATATTAGACTAGTTTAGGGGTGTCTTTTCCTCACAAGAAAGACAAACTTATTTCATTTTCAGATACTGATCGATAACTAAGTAAAAGATAGAAATTTATGCACACATAAAAGTTAAAAAGGAACCTTAATTAGTGCAGCATCATCCCCTCTTCTGCAGTTCCTCCAATCTCTCCTATAAGAATGTTACCTGAATTGCACAGACAAACAGCAATGATAAATGACCCTGTGTCATCAAACCTATAAGAATAATTCATTATGCAAATAAGCTATTCGCAGAATACATCACCAGGGTTCAGTGGATAAAAAGAACACCCAGATGACACATTGAGTGACATTCATAGCATATCCAATCATCCATTAGTTCTGATACACTACATAAGTATAGGTATCTAAATCTACAATTTCTTTAGTTATTTGACATTATTGTCCAAGGTAACCTCAATCTGTTATTACAACCATGCCTTCTTTCTTAAACGTCTAGCACGCCATGTTTAATCTCAACAAACCCTTTTCTAAAGTGTGCCATGCTTTTTATTTTTTAATAGTAAATTGCAAAAGACTCGGTGTATCATATTGAGTTACAATGTCAACAATGTTAAAAGTATCCTAAACGATCCAAGCCATTCCATCCTACAAAATCTATCCACTTCAACCCCTACTTACTCCCTCATGGGTAAAATAATCTCCATGATTTAGAGCTATCTAAGCAAGCATGTTTGATTAACACAATCCAATCAACAATATCACATATAATGCACCAGAAGACACTATATAACAAAATGCACAAACTGATCAACATATTCGACCCAATTGAACCGCAACAAGTACTACAATAACAAATAAACAAGCAAACCAGTTCAGTAATCCCCATAAACCCCAACCCACATAAATACCCCCCCCCAATAGTTATCCCCACAAATCCCAATGTAAGCATATTTTCCTCACATAACTCAACTCATGCATATTACTATTCCCTAATAGACCCACCATGCATGATGCCAATACCCCCCATTTGCAAAATTCCCAAGTTCAGCCAATTCAAGTATTCTAATTCCAATTTTCAAAACTGACAGCTGTATAATAACAAGCAAAAGCACAGACTCAACTCCATTCACTGTAACTCACAAAAAATTTAGAAACAAAAAATCGTGTCATTACAAAAAGCATACCAAACGACCAATGCTAAAAACACAGAACTCTGCCCGAACTGAGAATGCCGCGCTATAAGAAAAAAGAATCAAACATAACCGAATTGAAATTGCGAGCAATAATATGAGCAAAACCGAAAACATAATGATCAGAGAGATCAGAGACAAAGCAAAATGATGAAAAAGTAAACATCTCACCTTCCAATTGTAAGACACTCCCTGGTACTTCAATGGAGTACACAAATCTACAGCAATACCCCTCACAGAAAGCTCTGCACCAGACTGGATTAGTCCAAAAAGGACATCCTCATCACGTGCATCCATCAATTCTACAATTTCTGTCACTATAAGTCTTTCTGCAATGCAGTAAGTATCCCTCAGAGCAGCCTCCGCAGCTTGCTTCAAGTGTCCAACTGTTGCTTGCAGTGGAACCATAACAATCTCGCCACAGGGTAGCCCTTTCAACCTTGGATCGTTTTCTCTTCCTACAGATGAGAGAGGAAGACATGTTGAGCGAGAGAGAGAGAGAGAGAGAGAGAGAGAGAGAGTTTAACAGAAGAAATGAGTGTGAGCGAGAGTGACTTTAACAGACAGAAGAAATGAGAGAGAGAGAGAGTTTAACAAACAAAAGAAATGAGAGAGAAAGATTACTGATTAGTGGATATTTAGGAAGTGGGGTCGCCGGTGGTGAAGAGAAGAAGAGACTCACATGAGAAGAGAACATTATTGTGTCTGTCTTCAGTAATGGCAGTCCTCCAAGAAGTTGTAAGCTTTATTATTGCCTCCCTTGTAACTTGTAAGGGTTTCGTCCTCCAAAACACAAAAATTTGAGGTGAGATCTTTCCATCTATTCTAGAAGGAAGATCAAGTCGAATTGGAATGCTACAGTCTACAGAGGAAGAAGGAACTTGTAACTTGTAAGGGAGTGAAATAGTAGCGCTCCAGTCCTGCTTATTCTAATTTTAGAGAAAGAGAGAGTTAAAAAATGCGCCATGAGCACCCGGATCTTTGTTTTCTACTCTCTCTTGATCACCAGAGAGAGAGTTAATAAGATCAATGGTGTCATATGTTTACAAATAAGAGTTGTTGATCTTTTTTGATCTAACGGCTCTCAGATGAGGTACCGGTGTCAAATGATCCACCTCATCTGAGAGTCGTTAGATTAAAAAAGATCAATAGTGTCACATGCTTGCAAATCAGAGTCGTTGATCTTTTTTGATCTAACGGTTCTTAGATAAGGTGTCAAAATTAAAATTTGACACCGGTGTCAAAGGATCCTACCTCATACAAAAATATATAGGCAAAATGATTTTGGCAGCCGTTGCACCTATAGCAAGCCAGGATCCGCGTCCGGATCCTTTTTTTTTTGTTAAAGCTGTGGGGCCCACTTTTCTGTTCATCTGCAGATAACACTTTCTACGGAAGCGGCAGAAATGTTAAGCCCATATATATATATATATATATATATATATATATATATATATATATATATATGCTGAAAAAAAAAATACAAAAAAAACATTATCCATTTATTTACTACTGACAAGTCTATGCACGACATTCTACTCACAAGTCTACTAACAAATCCTCATCATCTATACAATATACATGTTCTAATAGATTACAAAAATTTATTTATACAAATAAATATATTATTATACTCATTCAATTTTTTATTTTTTGATACATTTATCATTTTTTCTAAATAATATTTATGTTTATATGAAATTTCCTTAATAATATAGAGTTTTGTAATTATAAACCCTTCATATTAATTTTAATTAGAATTATAAATTTAGAGCTTATATAAATTATTTTACCAAAAAGTTTATTTATAGCTTAAGCTTTCGATAACTTTTAAGCTAAAAAATATGGGGAAAACTAATACTATGTAACATGATATAAATTTTTTTACCTACTCACACATTGGTTTCCGCACCAGCATTTTTTTTTTGTTTTTATTATATGTATGAGACCCACATGATTTTTGTTTGAGTAGGAAAAATACTTTAGATTATGTTACATGATGGTAGGTTTACCCAAAAAATATATATAACTGCCAAATAACTTTATCTTTATTTTTTAAGCTCTTATTTTTTTGCATTAACTTAAAGTTTAAGGGTTTTATAAGTTATATTGTAGGAAAAATGATCGTGTTATGTTATAGAGATTCATTTTGCGTGACGTAATTTTTTTTTTTTTCAAAACATGCTGGTCCCACAAAATGTTATGTGTGCGAAATTTTTTTGTGATCACGTTAAATGATGAATGCAAATCCCAAAGTTTATACTAGTTTATAAGTTAAAAAGGAAATTAAACCGAACAAACAACGATTTTGTGTTTAAGCCATATACTTGACTATTGTTCGATTTTGGCATATAACTGATTTTCTTTTCTTTTCTAGAGAGTTATGTCACGTACCTTCATTTTAACTTTTATTTTCTTCGTGTCGATATTTTTGTCATAGCTATTAAATATTTATTAATTATTATTGATCATGTTATTATAATATTTTAGTATAAATTTATTTTCTGTCAAAAATGTTTAATCAAATGAAAAATAAATAAAATTTTAAAAGGTCCACAGATTAACCTTAACTCATAGAATTTCGTGGTAGGTTTTTGACTCCTCACCTTGCAAGAAATGGAGCAGTTGCGATATAAATCGGGTTGAGCCAACTTTCTACTGCAGATGTTGTATGTTCCCTCATTATTTAATGTTGAACCGTAGTGCGGGAGAGAATTCAGAGAAATAACCAATCGCTTGTTGCATTTGTAGGGCTGCAACCAAAGAGGAATCAAAATCCAGACACACGGTAAAGAATTTGGTTGAGAAGAATCAATTTTCCGAACCTAATATTTAAATTTTTTAGGCATACAAAACTACAGTAAGGTTAGTTGAGGTGTATTCATACACACCACTTAGAGAGATAGAGTTAATACTAGGTTGTCTAATTAACAATAAAGAATGCAAAAATATTTGTACTAGTTTTTCCATCAGAATATTTATATGTGATTTGATTTGAACACTTATTTTGCGAATGTCACCAACTGATGCGGTTTTCTTTTAACTGATATTCCATGGAAGAAAATCGGGCCAAGACAAATAATGGAGTAGCCCTGCTTGGGAATGATCACCACATGAGAATATTAGCAAGAAAATATAACACACAACTATAAAAACATTTATTGATTTTACAACTCATTATTATATGATGGACAACTAGCTCTGGTATATAGAAGCAAGAAGTGGAGGAAAAGAGATAAAGCAGGCCAAAACCAACATGGACAACCCAAGACAAATGAAGAGACTAATCAACAGCCCAATCCTAATGAAGAGCAGGTAGCGACTGAAAGGAAGGATTCAACAGAGAAGGAAAAGAAAGAGTTTGTTACAAGAATGCTGGCTCTGAATGGAGAGGAAAATGTGGGTGGTGTGGAGAATGGAGAGTTAGTTATAAGGGGAGAAGAAGAAAACTTGGGGAATAGCTGAGAATATTGCATTGAGGTGGTAAAGGGAGCTCAATGGGGTGGGAGAATTGCCTTGTTGAGGGAGTGAATATTTTCTACTGTTACTGTTTGTATTTATTTATATATATCTGACTTAACCGGTCCGATCAGTGACCTAATATTCCCGCCAGAGTGATGCCCGAGTCGGGTTTAATAACACTGTTTGGGACTAGGGTGTTAACGGGCCGAGCCGAGCCGAGCTTTGGTCTTAACGGGTCGAGCCTGTGTTCAAATATGTCAGACTGGCCTTAGCCTGTTACCTGTTACGAATATAATATGGGCCTGTGACCTGACTTGTTTATAAAAACTACAAATCTGATTTAGCCTGTTTAAAAAAATTAAAACAACAAAAATTTATTCAAACATAATATACAATCAACAACACTAGTAATTTCATAAATATTCATTAATTCAATGTATATCCAAACAGCATAATATAGAACAAAATCATTTAAAAATATTTAACCAATAAAATGGGGTGAAATGGATTGAGGAGAAAGAGAGGGCTATTACAAATAGTATAAAAAATATAAAATAAAAATAATATACAAGGTCAGTCTGGGAGGCTCTAAGGCTGAGCTTTTGAATTGGAGCTGAGGCCGTTTTATTAAACGAGTTTTTATACAAGTTCAAACCTGATACCAACAACCAGTTTTATACATGTAAGCTCAAGTCTTCACGAGCCGAGCCAAAGGCCCCTGAAAGGCTCCTGGTTCGTTTAGCACCCATATTTGGGACCCTGTTTGTGCTCACATCCCAAGATGCAACTAAATAAATGTGTTTGGTGATATTTTTTATTTTTTTAATTTAGAGAATAAAATTAATTGTAAATAATGTGTGATAAAACTAATTTATTTCTCTGTTTCATAGAATGAAACATTCATTAGTTCAGGAACAAAAAATTTCAAATATATATATATATATATATATATATATTTATATATATTTGGTAGACTAAAAATATATTATGCATATTCTGGACACTAAAAGGTGAGTTATATATATATATTTTTTATAGCCAACAAAACCAGAGCCCAAAAAACAAAAACAAACAAAATAAAGACAGAACACCAAAACACAAACAAAAGCTACTGGATCGGTGGATTACGATTATCAATTTATTGAGTTTAATATAAATATTTAAGATATCTTTTTTTTTTTTGAAAATTTAATTGATGTTATAAGTTTAGCTTTATTTTTTTTGTTAAATTATTGAATATTAAATATAATATACATTACATAAATTAAAAATATTATTTAATATCAAAACATGTCCTAATATATCAAAATCTAATACATTTTAAAATTAATATATCAGAATGTCGTAAAAATTCCCACATTCCATTTAACTAATAATGTAGACCGCATTCAAAACACCTACCAGTGAAACAATCGTTGGAAAGGGCAAAGTGAAAAGATATAACCTTTCATAATCTATTGATATTGAATAGATCCTAGTATAAAGCATAATGAGTGCATAAAAGGTTTATGTTTTTTTCACCTTAAACGAAAAGTTTGGTTTAAAATCATGCTTTGCTATCTTCCAACGTGATAAAGATTACACGTTTTTAACTTTCAACAAGCAGGCAGCAGAGTACCTCGGATAATCGCTTTGTGCAATTGTAATTGGTAGGTTTCAGGGAGAATAAATTATTGGAATTGGCTTTTTAGTTGACAAAGTCAATAACGAGACTATATTTTAAACAATTTGAATATAACCAATGATGTTAACCGCAAACCTAACAAATACATCACTCAAATCTATCATTCCATCTCCTTGTCAGGTCCAATATACAAGGTGCAACATACAGAGATAACAATAAGTAAAATCCCAATGAGGTGATCAAAAGATACAGCAGCTACTCTTGTCAAAGCAAGGGTCCAAAATTGGGTTAGTGCTGTCTGAAACACAGAAAGGTAGGTATATATGTATCAGTCCCCAGGGCTATGTTGTTTGTGTGAAAACTTGTTACACTGTTTGATTTCTATGACAAACATCAGGTAGGGGTAGGTGTGGTCCTTTGAGTTTGGTTTTTGATGTTCCCATTTGCAGGAGAGCTATTGATTCCTCTTTATTCAAGGAGTGGTTACATAACCTCCAAAGTGAGACTGGGGTTATTCTAGCTGATGGTACAATGGCTCTGAGACAAGTTCAAATTCAGGTAATCATGTTATTGAGGTTTTCACACAATAACAATTGATGAAGGATACTTTGCCGATGAAAGAGGTTTTCTCTGCATTCCATAACTCAAATTCTAGAAAACATGGCAAGAAATTTATTTGATGTTGTCAACATAGATATTTTCTTTCACTGTTTTCTTCTGAGGACTTAACTAACACTGTAATCCGTAGAAGACAGTCAATTTGAAACTATAGTTGTTTTATAGCATTTTTAGACTATCAAGAAGCATTTTAAACTATAGTTCAGGTATGTTGTAAGTTTAATACATACATACATACATACTAATTCAGGTAATTCAAACGAATTACAAGTGATAAATGATAACACGCAGTACAATAGATGAGAACAGCAACCTCACCATTCTTATTTTTGTTGCTTCATTAAATTCGCCATTTTTTATGAGTGAATGGTTACTTACACAAAATTATCCTCTTTATGCCTTAGACATTGACTGCTTGTGCGGAATTCTACAGCAGAGAACTTGCAAGCATCTAGTCACTCTTGTCATGATATCAAGCATTCCCTATTAAAATCACAAACTCCCCCATTCTTTACAAACCATTGTTAAGATGGGACAATGTTATCAAGTGGAGGCACCATAATAATTGATACCTCAAACTTCTTCATCCACTAATACTATGGTATGTAAACTGCAATTGATTGCTTATTAAAATTAAGTTGCACCAGGTTGTAGTTTTATAGCCCGCTTTCTCCTACTGCTCTGTATGCTTGCTTGCAAATTAAAACATTACTTGTCATATTCATTGTTCACAACCACGAGCAAAGCACCATTGATGTCTTTGAATGCAATACATTACATTCATCCAGTGAGAGCATTAAAATTGATATTCACTAAAATCTTGATAAGATCAACACATGAAATGCCTTTAAACCAAAAATTCGTAACAAATACGTGAAAATATTTTGTGCATTTGGAAACTTGATGCCTGTACTTCAATGATTTTCTTTTTTAACATTGTATATAATAAGAATTCTATCACTTTGTTCTGTTAAAGTCTATCTCCTTAAAAAAAAAAAAAAAACCTGGAATTTGATGTGAGTTGTCTTCTCTAACTATTGAACAAATCACACATCATGTGAATATCAAAGAAGTTTACTGGTTGAAGAATAATCATCCCCACTTGGAAGAGATGTGGAGGAGTCAATCCATGGTCCATCTACTGACTTGTGTCTATGCTCTATACATTCTTGTGAGAATGTAGACAAAACAAGAGTTTGGCTATCTTGTGATAACGACTCAAAGGCTTTGAATCTTGCATCTTGGTGATTCTCACCGCGCTTGATTATTGGTGCTTGGATTGGAGTTTTTCCTTCAAGCATGCTCACTACAGATGACATAGATGGTCTAAGAGTCGGAGACGGATTGGTGCACAAGAGTGCCAAGCTCATCATTCTCATGGCTTCCTCTGGTGAGTACCTTGAACCAAGACTTGGATCCAACAATTCCAATAGGTTTCCTTGCTCTTGGAGAACATAGGCCTTCAAAGACGTGCAAAAATGTAATAATTAGAAATTTAACCAAAACATAAACATAGTGGAAACAAAAAGGAGAACAATTATTAAAAAAAGAAATCAGTAGAGAAATATTTATCCATTTATTTAATAAATAATGTTATCCTTATCTCTCATTTTATTATTTTATTCAATTTTGAAGATGAGCTTTTGTTTCCAGAGATATATTAGGCATATGCTTAGTCTTATAGTAATGGGATGAAGACTTAGATGAACATGGCAAAAATACTTTGAACATATTGAAGGTGACAAGTTATGTATAATGAACCCAAATTCTCTTGCACATTGCATCAGGTTATCATAAACACAGAAATACACAAAAAAACTTACCCAATCCAAAAGATATACAAACTCCTCCTTTGGCCTGTAATTTGTGTTGCTCTTTCCACTAACAATCTCTAAAGCTACAATTCCGAAGCTATATACATCTGCTTTATCAGTCAAGTAACCCCGCATAGCATATTCTGGAGCCATGTAACCACTATTAAGACATGTAGTACCCAAGAGTCAGTGATTTCCCAAAACAACGAAACAAAAGTATTCTAGAAATTTTTAAGTGACTATAATTCATATGGCAGACAAATTGTGGATAACATTGCAAGCCAATATTTTATGCTAATAATAAAATAACTATTAATTAAGTATTGAATTCAGGCTAATATATGAGGCATAGCACTAACATGGTTCCAGCTATCCGTGTGCTGATATGGGTATTTTCTTCTTCATCAAGCTTGGCTAAACCAAAGTCAGAGATCTTGGCATTGAGATCCTTGTCAAGCAAGACATTGGTTGCCTTAATGTCCCTGTGCACTATTTTCAACCTTGATTCCTCATGAAGATAAGCTAATCCCCTTGCTATCCCTAGACAGATATTCATTCTTGTGGGCCAGTCCAATTGCAACTTTTGTTCTTGATGACCTAACAAAAGTGCAGGGAGAAGGAAAAGAGATTTTTCAATTATATCTTAATTTTGAAAGAGGCACTTACACACACAACGGTATTAGTTGTTCATGAAACATTTACCAAAGAGTGCACGAGCAAGACTATTGTTCTCCATGTATTCATATATTAGCAGCAACTGGTTTCCTTCAATGCAACATCCATAAAGCTTCACAAGATTTGGATGCTGCAAAGCAGATATCATTCCAATTTCATTAACAAATTCACGATTCCCTTGCTTTGACTTGGAGGAGAGCTGCTTAACAGCAATCACTTCACCATCTGATAGCACACCCTGTCATTAAGCCATGGCTTCAATATCATGTTTTTATATACAAAATTATTGTGGGATAAGTGGCACACCCAAATTTTTTGAAACCTTATACCTTGTGTACTGGCCCAAATCCTCCTTCACCTATTTTATTTGTGGGGTCAAAGTTATTAGTGGCTGCTTTAATTTGTCTTAAGCTGAAATAACCTGTTTTCAGATCTAGAAGGTCTGCAAAAAAACGAAGACAGCGGCACATAAAGAAAAATATAGAGAAAGAGGAGGAAAAAAAAAAGTGAAAACAGCGGCACATAAAGAAAAATATAGAGAATCCAACAAAATTCCAGAAAAAAGGTATGTATTTGCCACAATAATGAACCCAAATCTGCATTTTCTTTATAAATTTGTCATCAACCTAGATCTTTACAGTAAATTTGATGTCTTAAAAAATTTATATGGATATATAAAAATCATGTTTGTTACCATATTATAGATTGTAGATGCTTATTCTTTTATTAACAAAAAGAAAATTATAAATAAAGCAACTGAATTTTATTTTGGACTTGAATCCTCTTACCTTTGTCTCTAGTATCTTCCCCACCAAGGAAACCCATCTTCCAAAGGGCAACCAGTATCACTATGACAAGCACACATGATGCAGCAACAATCCCAACAATAGCTCCAACAGACAGTCCTTTTGAAGGGATTTCAAAGTCTAAAACAAAGTAGAAATGCTTATAGAACATAACATAACTAGGTTGTTTAAAGAATGATGGAAACAAATAATAATAATGAGAAAAACTTACTTGGTGTTACTGTGATAGCAGATATAAGAGGTCCATATACACCTCTGTCCGGAATGGCAGTAGTTCCTTTCCCTGCCCAGTATAAGTGAATTTCCAAGGTGCTATCATCAACATCAACATCAAATTCTTTAGTGATGCCCTTTCCAACTCCACCAGCTTCTTCTATAATGTTAAAATCTTTCAAATATTTAAAACCCTGTGAAGTTGCAACATTGAAAATTTCTACCTTTAGTTCAGAACTTAGTCTTCTTCAAATACCATATACAAACTACGATAAAAATATAAGAATCAACCAAAACAATGTAACAAAATATTTTTCTTCAATACTCACTTGAATTGAGACATCAAATATACGCCTTCCAAGACTGCTAAAAGTCTTGTCATCAGAAAACATTATCTCTGCAAAATGGAGCTTCACTTTATAATTTCCCTTCAGCATACAAAGGCCATAGTAGTTAAGTGAAAGAGGGGCAAGGCGGGCACTTTGGTAATACTCTGGGCCACTAATATTCAAAGAAAATGTATTTTTTGCTATATAATCTGCATCAACATTTCCCAAATATACTCCGGTGCTACTATAAGCCCATTGTTCTTCATTTCTAAGAACAAAGTTTGAAATGCCATCTTGCTGTAGGTCGCCTACGAAGTTGTTTCCCTCAAACTCCACCTCAGGTCCTCCACAGTTTATAAACAATGAGGTATCTGCATAGACATCATCAAAATCTCATAAAAAGTATATCTAAAAGAAAGTATCACAGAACTTCATTTACAAAATTATTCATTCTGGTACAGGTAAACATGCTTGATCTTAACATATAAGCACTCACACTGGGGTTTTCCTGCACAAGGTAGGTTTTTCTTCAAGCAAAAAGTTCTATAAGATAAATATAGTTAGTTTCAAAAGATGATTCAATGGTGACAAATCAAGTAAAAAATAAGCAATGAACTTACGAATGCGGAGTGATTGCGGAAGAAGAATGGCTTAAAGCCAAATTCCTGTTTAGTATTGGTAAGTGGTTAGCATTGACATAGCTGAAATGCTTATATATTGCTAGGAAAATAGAACCTTACAGATCCAAGAGTTGGCAGCTAGTTGCGGAGGACTTTGTAAAATTGTTGTAAGATAAATCTCTGAAAGGAAACATTATTAGATTGAATTTTAATTTCTTCATAAATCAATGACTATTCGAGATGAATCACAAGGGAAAGAACTGAAAGGATTATCCATAAATATAGTATATGGAGTGATTCTGAGATAGGTAAATTTCTAGTAGTGGCTCTAAACTATGCAATTAAGAAAAATACAATCAAGAAGATATACTAACATCTTTATTTTGAAGTTTAGTATCCAGTCTTGAATTGGTCCGCTCAGAGAATTATTTGTCAGAAACCTGCATCCATGATTAATAGCAGTGTCATTCAGTATCACATAAATTTAAATCAATAAAAAGAAAAAGCAACAAATTTTGCAGAATATACATATCCTTTGTATAATCTTCTGGTCAGTAAATGAAATGTTCACTTACATGTAATCTAGCCTTTTCAATCCCTGAATTGAATTTGGGATTGAGCCAGTCAACATATTGAAGCTTAGGTCTCTGCAAGAAAAATAAGATGATTATAATGAATCAATGATGAAGTAGTGAGTCTTACATGCCATGAATTCATACAAGATACTCCAAATCCTATGAACAGAATTTCTGGGAAGGATGTAAAAAGAAGTGACAGAGTTAGTATACAAAAAATTAATTGAATTATGTAACACAAACATATTGTAATGAAAGTGAACCATTTGAAACAATTGGTATACAAAAGAACAAAGAAAACAAGGGACTGTCGCATCCAAAACAAACAACAGTATGTTTTGAGAACAATGTCTTCTGAATGGTTTATAACCATGATCATTTAAATGTCTTAATATGAAATCATCCTCAAATTTCTTTGCTACTAGCGTGAGCTCACTCTCATTTAAGTGACAGGAAAAAGAAAAGCATCTTGCATGTTCACACTTCTTTTCCACTCTATATTACAATTAAATAAATAGAGAATGGGAAGAAATAAGGTGGAGGGGGAAAAGTTAACAGGGAAATAGGAAATATGTTCAAGTTTCCCATGATACTAGAAAAAAAAACTACTCCCCGTTAAACCCGACACTAGCGAGAGTGAGGTGGAAGAAATCATTGTACGCAGCCTCTCCCTTGCATAATTACAAAGAAGTTGTTTTCTAGATTCGAACTCATGACCTTTCAATCATGAAGGAACAGTTTTACCACTGCTCCGGTTCGCCCCCTTCTAAGTTTCCAATGATACTATAGAGCATAAATGTTTTTATCGTCATTCTCCATTACTAAGTAAACAAAATCATCTGCTTTAACATGACTAAATATAAATAATCTTGAAACAACCTTTAAAACATGTTTAGCTATGTCATAATACAGTCAGAATTTGCAATTAAACTTTAATTAGCAGTCCATCTTCCTGCATTTAGAACTAGCATTAAACAAACAATTTCAAATTGGAGAGCACACCTACCATTAATGGACTGAGAAATGAGGAGAAAACCTTAAAATATTGGCAAAAAGAAAAGAAAAAGAAACTTGAGCTGACTATCCATTCGATGCAACTTACAAAGTAACTAAGTTTGCCATTTCACCAATGTAATCTGGAATGCCACCAGTGATTAAGCAATTTCTCAATTCCCTGAGTCATAGAAATATACCACTCCACTAAAATCTTAAATGAATAATATAGTTCTTTCTTCACAAAAAAAAAAAAAAAAAAAGCTGAAAATGATTCAACTCACAGTCTTTTCAAAATTTTCAAATCCTTAAGATCAGGAAATGTCATAGTTGGTCCATTCAAATCAGTTATTCTCCTGAAACAGAAATTCTTCATCAATGAAAAGGATAAATTCCACTACTGGAGATTGCATTCCACAACCATTGTACAATGTGAAAACAAAATGCAGCAATTCAGGAATATTTTAAAAAGGAGCAAGTACTCACAATTCAGTCAAATGTTTCAACTCAGATATGGTAGGAGGAATTGGGCCTTCCATAGATGTTCCTTGCATATCCCTATTAAAAACATAAAATTTGCTCAGAAAATATAAATGAAACTAAGCATCATATAAAATATAAAATTGGTTTTCCTCTACAAAATGAAAAAGGTCATGGATGGACCTAAATGTATACTCACAATCTTTCAAGTTTGGTCAAGTTGCCAATAAAGTTGGGTATCTGTCCGGATAAACTGCTTCCATCTATCCTACTGCAGAGAATGAAAAGAGTAATTTTAGAACATAAGAGAGATTTATATAAAGGGCCGACCCAGTTCAAATACCCACTTCGTGAGTGTCTGGGGAAGGGAATACTCTAGGCAGTCTTTCCCCTGCTTTTTGCAGAGAGACTGATTCGAACCCGAGACCTGACACACCACGGCAAACAAGCTTACCGCTGAGCCAAGCCGGCCCTTCTGGTATTGCAAAAAATTTATATATAACAAAAAAAAACATAAAAGAGCATTTGTAACAGTTAATATCACTTACAAATCAGTGAGATTCTTTAGATTGCTAAATGTTTCTGGTATTGTCCCTGTAAAATTATTTGCAGAAAGAAGTCTGCAGAATCATTTCAAATAATTAGAAAAAATTAGCCATAACCAGAAAAATCAAGATGAAATCATAGATAACCTACGTGCTACTAATTAAAATTGGTTCTGTAAATCAATTTAAAATAACTAGAAAGAAATATTCTTACAATCTCTTCAACTTGCTCAAATTTCCGAGATTGGGAGGAAGTGGTCCTCCAAGTAGATTACTTTCTAAGATCCTATAAACATGTATACCAAGATTATAAAGTGTCCAATTTCAATCATTTTTCAGTATAACATCAAATTATTTAACATCAAAACTTTCCCCAACACTTACAGCTCCTCCAAACTAGCAATATCACCAATTTCTGTAGGAATTGGACCACTTAATCGGTTTCCGAGAAGGGACCTAAACCACAGTAACATTGTACATTAATCATTTGAAATTCGAAAAATGTTGCAATTTGCAAATAATGGAAGTGAACATTTTGCTCTCAAAGAAAGCTTCTAAACAAATTGTTTGATATAAAATCATTTGTGAGTGTTCTCCTAATAAGTTTGTTAAAGATATATAAGTGAAGGCCCTTCTGACATGTCTCCCTTACATGAGAGCCCATTAGGTATGAGGGATGGATAATGCACATGCCCACCTATTTGTACTAAGAAATTTGACAAGAGAAAGTGGGGTGGTGATGGTGATGATCGAACTCGTGACCTTATAGCCGCCGAAGCTCTTATACCATATAAAAAACTATTTTAATTCAAAAGCTTAGGATGTTGAGTAAAGGCCTAATTTATACTATTATCTAACAAAATTAAACTTCTAAAAGAATTTGTACTTAACCATCAACAATACTGAAGTGCATGTCCGTTCCATAGAGCGAAACAAAGATAATAATGACTTACAAGATGACAAGCGAGTTGTGAGAAAAACTCGTTGGAATTGAGCCACTGAGATAGTTGCGAGTAAGGTCACTGCACACAATATGGAAGTTCCAGTTAATCTTTAGTAGATTCCGATGCATTTTGTAAAATTAATAAATTTTCGCTTTCACCTTAAAAAAAAAAACAGGTCTAAAATTTATATGAATGTTAAAATAAATGCCATAATTATACAACACTGCTACACATGATATAGTAAGAGAATATTTAAGAAAAGAATTTAAACTCAGAGGAAGCCATATGTACAATTGATTACAGTTGTCACTAGAAAAGTTATTTACCCAATCATAGTCAATGTTTTCAACTGTTATCTATCTAGTTATAATCAACATTTTTTTTTATGACGATCACAATTTTTATAAACACAAGTAGAAAAAACATGAAAGGTCACGAAGTATACAATCACTTACAGTACTTTTAGTTGAGTGAGATTTCCAAATTCTCTAGGCACAACTCCAGATATATTTTGACCCTTGAGAAAGCTATCATAGCCAAACTATGGTATTAGTGTCTCATAGAAATAAATAAATAAATAAAATTACAAAAATTATCATTAGATGAATTCAGTTAATATAAGATAAAAGATGTGAATTGGGACATGTTCAGCTATAACTAATAGTTTTACTCTAAAAAAAATTTGCACTACAAAATTAAACACTTCTTTTCGTCACTTTCTCTTTTTTTTTACAGCTATTTGAATTTAACAAAATATTCTTGGTCAAAAAAAAAAAAAAAAAAATGCATAGGAAAAAAGACGTACATGTTGTTAACGTGGCAAATGGTGCTTCTTTCGAAAGTGCAATCACATGTGACATTTCTGACAATGTCATCATCTATATTGATTTTGCCATTAAATCCCCCATCCTCTATGCAGGAACGTTCAGTGACTTTCCAATTCACGTTCTTTAGTTTATCCGAAATTGTCTGGAGAGCTTTCACTGCAACTCAAACACAAATCAACCACTTTAGCTGCTTATTTTTCGTCTTTTAATTCATTAATTTTTAAGGATCATAAACTGCAATTCATCTACTTCCACAATCACAATCAATTCTCTCAAATATGCATTTATTAAGTATCAATAGAGATCAATAGTTTCATTGGGTCTCTCTGAGTAACAATGTTTTTTTACACTAACGTGTGTTTGGTTGGGAGCTTTTCAGCGGATATCTATCTTTCTCAAGTATGATTTTTAGAAACACCATGTTTGTTTCAACGTTTTTCACCAAAAATTCATCTATCCAATTTGTCTTAATTTATGAGAAACATAGAATCGGCACTGTTTAGAAACCCAATTTGAAGGTGAAATTTTTCGAAAAACCGGTTATCTAGCTTTTAATGCACTGTTGATTTCATAAAGTTACATAATTTTTCGAGTAAAGTTTTTCTCCACCAAACAACTTTTTTTTACATTTTTCTACCTATCTCACTTTATCTATCTTTCCAATCATTTCTTTATCTTTCCAATCATTTCTCTATCTATCTCATTTCTCTACTATTCTAAAAAAATTTCCTGAACGAAACGCCCTCCTAATGGTAGAGTGTTATTACAACATTAAAAGAATTTGACCACAAATATAATTACTTTCATAGCAATAATTAAATATATAGTTGTATAATTAATAACATAAAAATTATTTTACACTCATAACAAATCAAAAGCTAAATTCTTTATTTACCCATTTTGTGTGGGGATCCTTAATCAAATTCTCAATCGTAAACATGAACTTTGTCACTTTTGGTAAAATCTTGATATTGAAAAGTCATATCTCAACGATCTCACGCTCATAATTGCAACTCTGGTGGTAAACAGCCTGAATAAATGAACATGACATGCCTTTGCAATTTTATTTAATAAAACTCAAACTTTTCTATAGTTTAAAATTTATAATAATTGTGTCTATATAATTTTTTTGAAAATATAATTAGGTCTCTAACTCTCCTCTACCGTTGAAAGCTATAAAGACCAAACAAAAAAAATTAAATTATAAGAATTGAATTATAGATTTTAGATAAATATATTTATCTTTTTTCTTTTCAAAAAATACAGAACTTACAGAATTTTTTTTTTTTTTTTTTTGGGTAAGACCAAATCATACATGGTGGCAATATAATATAAGAAGTTGGACTTCTCGTGCAAGGATGATGTATGGGTCTCTCCCCATGTCACAAAAAGACAGGATCATCGCTACCGTCCACATATAAAGCGGGAGAGATCGCAAGGTTTAGGGTATGTTTGATTGTGTTTTGATTTTTTTGTTCTTAAAATTGTTTTGTAGAATAATTATGGAAACAGTTGTTTTCTATGTTTTTTTTATTTTGAAAGTTAAAAACCAAAACAGAAAACAAAAACAACTCAGACATGTTCTCTAAATTTGATTCTAAAAGCAAAAAAACAATTACAGTTTTTAAATTTTTTTTTACAAAACAGGCCTTACCAAACTAGTTTTTTTGTTCTAAAAACTAAAAAACTGTTTTTAAAAACAGTATTCAAACAGAGCCTTAGTTTTTGTTTTCACGTTCTCTCTTTGAAATGCATGTCAAATTACACATGAATTAAAGACTGAGAGATATTTTTATCGTGTTACATAAAAAAGCTTATCTCATATTATATATTTATTGAAATTCGAATCAATATTTTTTTCCTTTTTAATTATAGAATCCACCTAATTATGTTTTTACATAAACTAATATCATCTCATATAACATTATAAAAACATTGCCCATTAAACAACCAGTAATATAATTTACTATAGGCATATAGCATATGGTCAAAAAGCAAAACTCAATTATGCTACCAAATATAGGCATAAATAATGCCCCTAAGATATAGCATGGGTCAGCTCAATATATATAGCATAGGTAATGAGTTAGAACTTAGAAGCAACATCGAGTCTCAGTCTTACTCATGAATACTTTTTTCGTACATAATCTTTACCATATCTTATATATTAATTAAAAATTTCTTGATAAAATCTAGCTACTAATTATAATTTATGTGCACACAAACAAACTTCAATGCAAAAAAAATTTGACAGGTTATATTTACAATTTTTTTTATAAATTACACTGTCTTTTCTTGAAAGAACATTAATCATACTATCTTTTTCTAGAAAAACATAATACAATTTGTATAAATTTATAAAAAAAAAATTGTAAACGGATCGTTCTAAAAAAAATATTGTAATACTAAACAAAATATGCAAATTATAGACTTCTAAAATTAATTTATAATTTTATATTACTAGCTCTTTATTCCAATCTGGGTACGAATGCAGAGAATGTAGCAAGTGGAAGCAAAGCCATTATCCGCTTCTGCCATTTATTGGTGGCATGTTAGTTGAACCGTCCATCACATATTAAATGTGGCGTTCTCAACTTCCAACTCAAATGATAAAAGTGGTAAAATGAAAACCAATTTACCCTTGAATAAAACTGCTGCTAACCCGAAAGGGCAAAATCCCAGGAAAGGGACAATATGTATTCTCTGTTTTTATTGGGCTTCTTTGTTCTATCATTTATTAAAAATAAAATAAAATAATACGGACTATAATGTCTCATTACATGATAAATCAATCTCTTATTGCATTTTTTATTTTATGACTCGCACACAGATCAATACAGAAAACTCTTATCCAAAATGCCACTAATTCATCATCAGTTAAAAAAAATCTTTTCAGATTACAAATAAATAAATAAATCTTTTCCATGGTCTATAATCATAAAATATATTGTGAATATTTCAATCATGATCATAACTTATCCAAGTTTTCACAAATATATTATGGTATTATATCAGGTGATGATCCAAGCCTTGGGTTGATTGACTATAATAAACACTGGTCTTATCCGAAAATAAACAATTACATAAACACAAGTAGTGATCCTTCACCCTTGCATATGTTTCCAATTTCCAAAAAAGGACATCTCACATGGGATGGGAATCAACAATAATCATTTGATCATTTTTATTGGAACACCAAAACTCACCAAAGGGACGATTAAAGCAAAGCCCAAGTGTAAAATGATCCTCGAAAATAAAAAAATAAATAAAAAAAAAGGAAATGCAGAAAGGATTCGGTGATATATGCTAAAGAATCCACCATTACTAGCATAACAAAATAGAATTATTGATTTTGAAGATGTTAGATGTATAACTTCGAAAAAGAATAAAAAAAATTTCATAAACTAAATTCTAGAAATGAAAACAAAGTCAACAACAGCTTCTGTTTAATCCAAAGACAACAAGTGACAATAATGCAAAGCATTCGATGTATCAGATTATTTTAAATATATGTTTTTCTAAATTTTAATGTTCATACATTGTAGAATTGAGAACGGTTAAAGGGGTGGGTTAAAGCCATAAAGGCAGTTTCTTTTTTGCTGTGTTAGGAATAGCAAAATCAAACAAAGCAATTATTAACAAAACAAAATTCACAACACAATGAAGCCTGCAAGCGTACCTTCACCTTGCGGTATGAGTTGAGCATTGGATCCAAACTTTTCCAAACAATTCAAAGCCAGAAACCCAAAGATAAGAACATAGACAAGTTTAGAACCTGATATCATAAACCACATTTTGCCCCGTCGACTCAGAGTTTCCCCTTCGTTGGTTTTGAAACAGAACCGTCGTGAGTGTAATAAAAACAAGAAGCAGAAAAACAGACAAAGAACAAACAAAAGAAAACAAAACAAGAGTTAGTACTTGGTTTTAGGATTTTTCTCCTTGGTTGTATCAATTTATTTGAGGGAAAGAGAAGGGGAAGCTTTTAAAAAGTGGGATTTTTTTACCATCACAAAGAATGAAATAAGAGAACTGGAGTGAGAAAAATAGAGCGAAAGTGGCAACTGTTGAAGAAAAGTTTTATAGATAAAGGAAAATGCATTTATCACTTACACAATAAATGAATAATTGTTATGTTAAAAAAAAAATTTATTAAATAATATGTCTTCTCATTTTTTTAATAGTACATAATTTATTTTTTTCTTAACATAATAACTATTTATTTGTCACGTGCATTTCTGATTAAATAATGGTTTTCAACTATGGTGACACAACATAGTCAACACACGAAACAGTCAACTCACGGCATTGGTTGTACTTAATTTTTTGTCATGATTTCTCGTCTGTCTGCCAAAGCAACAGCCACCGGTTCCTCTACTATTTTCATTTTTCCCTGCGCTTGTAAAAACATATTTAATTTGAGTAGCAATTATTTAAGAGAGAGGTTATATTTATTATTATTTTTTATCATGATATCTTAATTATTAGTTTTTGTCAATTTAATAATTATAATTGTGACACCCTCCCCTGTACGCGTTCAAAGGAGTTGTCTGCTAAGCGGATTAGAGTCAAAATGTTAACGAGTAAAAATTCATGTTCAGTAAAAACTTTTTCATATTACCAATTATAAACGCTTGCCTAGAAAACTGACTTTGAAGAAGTATAAACAGCAAATATATTTTTAAAAGGCTTTCGCTGTGCAACTTTGATTTTCCTGAAAACAGCTTGTCATGCAAAAATAATGTAAATTCGAAATCAACAGTTTAAAAAAAAATATTCTTTGATATATAGAAACTAGACATCTGAGGCTTCGCGTCCATATAAATTATACGCGAATAGGAGGTGAATAGCCCCACGAAACAGAACTCGTAAAATACTCGAAATTCATTGTATTTTTCCAAAAACCTCCTGACTTGTAAAAATCATAATAAATCGGGATTTCAGAATTTCATCTTAAAGTTTATATAATCTGAAAGTAAACAACTGAGGCTTTACATCCATATAAAATATACCTCAATCGGAGGTCTGTAGCCCCAGAACGACAACTCGCAAAGTGCTCGCAAAAACAGTTCAAAATTCCAAATAGATTTATTCATGTGATAATGTCATCAAACACTTCCTCAATTGCTTCTAAGTCCTCCTGCAATTTATAATAATTGAGCCCCCCAAGGGGTGAGAAAAATCTCAGTAGTGTGATAGCAAAACCAATAATGCAACAGTATTGAACTAGGCACAGAATTCCAAAACAGTCGCATCAACATTTAAAATTCCGTACAACTGTTAATCATCATCTTATTGCGCATATAACGCCATGGTCGGCTATATTCATAATAGTCATAATAGTGCGTATATAACGCCATTTCCTTGCTAGTGCGTATATAACGCCATCATTACGTTCATAGCACCGTCGTGCGCGTACTAACATACACGGTGGATATTCCATAATGGCTCCCATCAAAGGTGAATTCCAACTGTGGCCTATGCGGACTGAAGTCAAGTGTCCCATACCCTGGTACCGGAGGGATGCCTATATAATGCGTGCTCAAACATATGCATATTTATATAAATATTCTAGTCCATGAGCAGCATGAAATTCGTGCATGTATGCCATGATATGCTTCACACACAAACAAGAAACAAATGAATTATGAGGTGTATATGCATGATTAGATCATCATCATAATAGCATATCTTTCATGTACTTTCCGTACTAAGCTGCCACATAACAATTACTTCTCATACATGATTTTCCATCTTGTCACATTCATAGGCAGCATGCATATAGCATATAACAACACATTAATCCAAGGCACGTATGAGCAACAATTCACAATTCTATACGCTAGCTAATAGTCACATTAGGTAATACCACCAAACACTTACCTTGCGTCCAAACAATAATCAACAATACCAAAAGTCAGCCCACTCAATAAGAGTTACGTGTACCTAATTACATGCGGAACAAGTCAGAATTTGTTTCATTTTATTCCTATAATTTATCCACATTTCTCACGCTGCTAGTTCTTATTCTGAAATCGGTTTTTCACAGCTTCTACACTATATTAATTTCTGACTTGAGGTAGTACACCAGTTTGTTAACAGCGAAACAATACAAGTTTCCTCATGCATTACCATTCGGTTTTCAAGTTCTAAACACATTTTCTGTCATAGAGTTAATTCACCAGTTGTCCTTAATTGACAAAAATCTAAGTTACTTACACATGCATGCAAATTCGATTTTCAACACTATAAAAAGGCTAATGATGTTTATTCATATTTTCAACGTTACATGGCCTTTGGTGCGCGCTAAAGAGAGGCTCAACACATGCTGTCCACTTACCCATGATTCTGCAAAGTTTGATGCACCACATTTTCTAACAAGAGGGGCTGTATTCCAAGTTAAAGGAACTATTTGTTATTGTGTAACCATAAGACTCAGTTGATTCCAACAGGGAAGAATTAATTGGCAGAATTAATAGAATAAAACAACACAAAGTTACTCCTTAACATACTTGCACGCTCAGAACGGCTGGAAACTAGGAGCACACATTTTGCCTATTCACCAACTATTTCCTACAAAGCTCAAGTGGAATTAAACAAGGTCTAAAGCTGGTGGTTAAGCTTACAGCATTAAATTATTACTAAAGGCATGATGACAAGTCCTCCTATCCTTAGTTTTCTTCATAAGGCCACTAGTCATGGATGTTACAATGGGTCATAGTGCTTATTGTTAGGTTATTATAAAACAGAATCTAATTCACTTCAAGACATGAACATCTCAGTCCAAAACAGAACCACGAGGATGACTAACCAAAAATCAATATTCCCTTTAAAAAGACCTACCTCCTTAACTTAACAAGAGCTAATAAAACTATTTGTATGCTGTCCACATGACTAAAATATACCTGCAAGGCTGTACCCTTATCCTTCTAACAAAGTGCAGTCCAACAATTTAAGTGACTATATTCAAGTTCACAAGAATTCAGATTTGGTTCATACTCATCAACTCCTAGGGCGATTCAAGGGCAGAATTAGGACAAGGGAATTTTCCAAAAATAAAATATCCTCTTAGTTAAACATGGGAGTGCCGAACAATTTAAGGGGAAACCAAAGGTTTAATATATGGTTTTACTTTACTTGAAGACACTCAGTTCTTTGATAGTCCAAGGCAGAAAATAGAGAATTAAATAACAAAACATGATTCTCTCAATATACATGCAGCAGCCGATTGGAACAGTAAGAAAAATGACAAAAATACATCTCCCTAGGTACAAGGCAGACCGAACAGATAGGGAAGCAAGAGAGAACTCTTAAAACTTAGATTTACCTCCATGAATGTCTCAAAGCTTAGCGCTCCAAGTAGGGACAGCAGCCTTCCTAGCCCATTCTTCAAGGATTCGAACTCATAGCGGCATGCAATGGGAGGCCGACTCATACCAGACAGAATCATGCTCCAGCAAGAAAGGGAAACTTAATCAGAATTTGGTTAGGTATGGACGAACAAGGAAGCAAAGAAATTTACCTCCATGACTACATCAAGTTAGCGCTTCACACAGGGAAGTAACCCCCCCTTGTTCCACTCTTCAATAATCAGATTTATGGCTCCTTGGGGATGTCTACGGCTGGCCAAGGCAGGGAAGAAAAGGAAGTATCCTTGTGCTCCAAACAGAATGCAAGGTTGACAGCACTAATCTAAGGCCGAATTGGTTGCATGCAAGGGAAGTAGGCACTGGTTGGGATAAATTTTAAATGTCCGTTTTTTAGCAGTTTTGTTTTTTAGTTTCTTGGGTCAGTTTAGAATATTAATGAGTCAGTTATGTCAGTTATAAAGTAAAGTAATGAGGGTGTTATGTGTGGAGTTATGTTGGTCAGTTTTATAGCTTATAAATAGCCTTTGATAGTTTGTATGAAATGTAGATCAAGAGATCAAATCAAGAGAAAAAGAAAAAGAGCAAGAAAGCAAGAATAGAAAAGAAAAGTTTTATTTGTAGATACTTCTGTGTGGTTGTCTCTTGCATCTCTGTGGATATTCAATTCTACAAATTGGTATCAGAGCTATGGAGAAAAAGAGCGAGTTGGAGGTGCCACTCTTCCATGGAGATAAAGATGAAGCATTAGATTGGCTTCTCTGTTTGAAGGAACATTTTCAGAAAGAAAAAAACTGGACGGAGGACAAATGGCACGTAGCCATAAGAAGACTCAGAGGAAGCGCAATCAAATGGTTCCGTACATGGAACTGCTGCGACTTTAATAATATATGGAAGGATTTTCTAATGGCCTTCATAACAAAATACTTGCCTGAACGTTTTGATCTGATTAATGAAGAAGATGAAATCTTCAATGATGATGATGAAGATGAGGAGAATGATGCGGATGAAGAAGAGACCGAGATGGCGGAATCTGAGGTTGCCAACGGCAACGTATCCGCGGAGAAGATCGACGCGTTGGAGCGTGAGAGAGATGAATCAAAGAAAAAGACGATGACTGCGGCTATGGGAGCCGTGATCGAAGACGCTGAGAGCGACGAGTCAATTCAGAAGACGGATAGAGAGGATAAGGAAGAAGACGAGATGTCGAAGGAGCTTGAGAAGCCAGCAAAGGAACGAGAAGCGTGGAATCCGAGATGCTTGATGGAGACCGGCTTGGAGGAGACTGCGAATCTGAGTCTCATGTTGATAACCGGGATGGGGGAGATCCCGGCTAAATCACCGAGTTTATGTTTTGGAAGAGACTTCGACCCCGGCGTGACAAGGTCGACGTCGGCGACCGGCATAGGTCGCTGGTCCGAGATGCCATTGAGGAGGTGCGAGGAAGACGACAATGAAGGAGCCGAGAACGGCAAAAAAATGGAAGGTGCATTTGAAGAAAAGGATGTGGTCTTGAAGAGAAAAAGAGGTTTTGTTGACAATACCAATGATGCAGAAATTGGGATTGGACGAGGAAATAAATTTGTGAAAGCAACTGATGAAGTGGCGAACGAAACTAAGAAGAATTTGGGTGACAAGAAACTTGCAGGGGAAGAAGATGCAGCAAATGGAAACAAGGAAAGTCCTGCTAAGGAAACTGAAAATATCAAATTGAAGAAGCCACCGGATAAAATAAAATATGTTCAGAATGAAACTGAAAAATATCAAATTAAAGAAGCCACCGGATAAAATAAAATATGTTCAGAAAAATAAGTTGGAAGGTGTTAGATGTTTTTTGTCGGTGATCAAGATTGAAGAAAACAGGCGCGATCAGAAAGTTGAAGAAAAGTAGAAGCAACGCAAAGAAAGAAAGAAGAATTCAAAATTTATGGGGGAGTTTTGTTGGGATAAATTTTAAATGTCCGCTTTTTAGCAGTTTTGGTTTTTTAGTTTCTTGTGTCAGTTAGAATATTAATGAGTCAGTTATGTCAGTTAGAATATTAATAAGTCAGTTATGTCAGTTATAAAGTAATGAGGGTGTTATGTGTGGAGTTATGTTGGTCAGTTTTATAGCTTATAAATAGCCTTTGATAGTTTGTATGAAATATAGATCAAGAGATCAAGAGAAAAAGAAAAAGAGCAAGAAAGCAAGAATAGAAAAGAAAAGTTTTATTTGTAGATACTTCTGTGTGGTTGTCTCTTGCATCTGTGTGGATATTCAATTCTACAGGCACTCCCAAGTTGCTCCTTGGTTGACCAAAAGGGGAAAGGAGATTATTGTGCTGAGGAGTTTTATTTTGTTCTCCTTCAATGTACTCACGGCAATTTGTGTGGAAGTAGGGGAATGAAATGAATTCCTTCCTTTGAGTTCAATCTCTAATAGCTTACGCTTGAGAGAGAGAGGGCATGAGAGAGTTAATGTTAAATCTGAATCAATGGTGAACACTCCTCATGCTTGGGTGTCCTTAATTCTACGTGTGGAAGGCAAGGAGTGTGGGTTTGTCCTGAGTTTGATTCCAAGGGATTAAAGAAAGAAATCAGCTTGTTCCTCTTCCAATGAGCGCATAAGAGAAATTGTGTTGGCCAAAAATTCTGGTTTCAAGGTGCAAGGAGGAAAGAACAAAATAATAAAATAATAAAATAATAAGATAACTTTTGGCCCTTATTGGGCGCTAGGGAGGTGATGGCTTCCAATGACCAATAGGATTTCATGCAAGGGAATTTCTCCTTTCTAATTGGGTGCAAGGGGGGCTAGGGCATATTTCTTAGGATAATTACAAAAGTAATTAGAGTTTTCTTTAAGATAAGTTAAAGGTTAACTAAAAAGATCTAATCTATTATTTCTTAATGGCATTACTTACTGTAATTTATTAATTATCATTTCATGTGCCTTCTAAGTATTATATAAGATTTTCATAGGTTATATTAAATTAATTCTACTCTTTTACTAGAGCTTTGAATTCTCAAGATATATATATATATATATATATATATATATATATATATATATATATACTCACTTACAAATGCCATTCAAATAATTTTCCTAACTTAATAATTTTCACTCTAATTGCAAATTTAATTCGAAATCCAAGCAGGCTCCACATTCCTAATTGTAAGTTATGTACTTTTCTAATTATGTGGAATGTTACAATAATTTATTGGATTCAACTTATTAATTAATTATTAATTTTTAATAAATTATAACCATTAGATTGACGAAAATCAACAGTTAAGATTTGGTAAAAAAAATTGGTAATAAATATAACATATCCTATCTTTTAATTGCAGTATAAGATTAAGAAGTATTATTCTTTATTTTAATCATTGATTTTCGTCAATCTAATAATTATATTTTATAAAGTTATATCAATATTTAATAATTAATTTTACATAAACTATAATCGTTACATAGACATAAACTAATGGTTAAGATTAAAAGTAAAGAGTGCAAAAATCCCTCCTCATTTTTTTTCTTTTATATTGCATCACATTAAAATTATTTTATACGAATTTAATAGACTAAAACAAATCTATAGCTTATTAAAAAAATAAATCTATAACCAATTAGAAACGTTTTCTACAAGTTATTATGCTTTGATTTATGCTGGTTTTAAGTGGGTGAAGCAATAATGTGCTGATAATACAATTTTACTTGCATATCTTTTTCTCCCTGTATTGATGGGGTCATTACTCCAATCAGTTTACAAAAATAAAATTCAAACCGTGTATAATAAAAAGCAACCAAACATGATTTGTCAAACGGTGATTAAGAATTAATCTGCTCCATGCAGTGTTCATTTATTTCTGAAAGTAATTTTATGCAACCTAGATATAAGACAAATAGATAAATACCATATCATTGATGGGAGCGGATATGTAGTGGTCCCGGAACCCTGCACCCCCGTAGAGAGGACAGGAAAGAGGAGAGAGAGAGAGGCACCCATGGAATTAATTTTCCATTGATGAATAGAGATATTAGAGACATAATCTCAACAATAAGATAAGGTCTCTTAACGAATGGACAGGATGGAGGCTCTAACTCATTATAAATAGAAGTCATCATCATCTAGTACATATTTTTTACCCATCTTTGCTTTAGCCATCATTGTGTATGTACCCACATCTTGGCTATGTCATATATTTTTTAGTATGCAGTGATCCATACACTTTTGCAATATCTCTCCCGTAGATACCCGTGAGCATACAAAGCCCACATTATTCATCACCCATCAGGTGAAAATCCTCGGTCCGCTCGAACTGAACATTGACACAGTATGTGGGGAATTGACAAATTTTGATTTCCATTCCATGATGGAAAGGATTACAAAATATTACATCTCTACAAAGTTAGCAATCACAAAAGCATGATCGATATTTTACACCTCATTATACATCACGGATGGTATAAAATAAGAATTATCATACACTAAGTTCCTCCTTACATCATCATTACATGGTTTCAAAATAAGATTATGTTGTGAAACATAGTGCCTGTTTGGATCCTCTCTTTTTTTAAGCTAGAAGCTACTTAAAAGCATGAGTTAGGCCAAACAGGTTTTGAGAAAACCTTTTATAATGAAAAGCACTTTTTTTATAATGAAGAAAAAAGCTAAAAGGAGCTTTTTTTTAACCTCTTATATGCTTTTCTTGAATTGTATGTTTTTTTAAATGAATAGTTATAAAGATAGAGAGAGATAGTTTTCTTGAAATATGTGTTTTTAAGTAACTTTTAAGCTAAAATTTTTATGTAATTACCAAACAACTTTTAGCTTTTTCTTCTAAGCTCTTTTTATAGCTTTAGCTTATAAGTAGCTTCTAGCTTAAAAAAATCCAAACAGGCTCATAATCTAGGCTAGCCTCTCGCCAAAAGAAGATCCAACTCCATCAACCTTGGTACCTGAAATATAAACCCCACACTAGCTGAGATAAACACCTCAGTAAACTAGAAGTCTTTGAAGGATTCATCCACCTCATAGTTCACTTTAGGTATAACAACAACAACAACCAGATATAATATATCATATACATATATATATATATATATATATATATATATATATATATATATATATATACGCAATGTACATCAATAACAATCAAGACATCCCTATGGTCAACACACCATCATTGGAATGCTCATGCAACAATCAGTCCTACTGGCTAGAGAAACTATATAATATGCATTATGCAAGGAACCATCTTTCTTGCAACATACAAGGTATATGGAATCATCATCCTATACCAGCCATAAGGAACCAACATCTTATGCCAAGTATAGGAAACCATCATCCTATGCTTCACACAAGGAACCATCATCTTGTGTGGCACACAAGCAACATGCATAATTTGCATTATATCACAATTCAATTGCAATCACAACCATATATATAAACCACCCTCCCCGCGGAGGATTAATCCTAAGGACAAAAAATTTACTTTAAGTAGGCTCCCAACCAATGTTTTCTTCAAGCCTAAGTAAAGTCCACAAACTTGAATATGCCTGAAATACCAACACCACACAATCCTCTACACGCAACACCTAGTACAAAGTTGAAAGTATGAATAAAACATATGCCATACAATAAGTATCAAGCTACCACTTACATTCCTACAATGATTCGAATTGGAAGCTTACTCTATTCTTGAATCATTCAAGAATCCAGGTTATACTCCCTTGCTTGATCCCAGGCTTGGTCCTTCTTGTAACACCCCATTACGTACCGACATCTTATCATTACAAATGATATTAAGCACAGCTACAATCACAATAGTTCAATTAAAAATACATTGGGATTCTAATTAGGTTAAAGGATTCAATAACTAAAACATTACGGATTTAACTAATTATCCATTAGATGATGAATTATTTGGAATAATAGAGATAGAAATTACTGAATTGAGTTAAATCACTTTTCATTCCTGGTTTACTACTCATCTTTAATTGTTAGAATTATTTTCTTGGATTCAATTGTTGATTGCCATTTGTTCTTTTAATTGATTTCTCTAAATTGATTTTCCATTAATCAGAAATTATTCTTCCTATACCAACTTTGATTTTTCCAACTTAAGTAAAAATAGTGAACCAGTGCTAGAAAGTTGAAACACTAATTCTTGTGGGAATGATACTTTACTCACTTCTTTATTATTTGTACAACTAGTATACTTGTCATGTTCGCATTAAGTTTTTGACGGCGTTGTCGGTGATTAGTTTATTTCAACATTAGTAGTAGCTATAGACACATTATATTGGAGTTTTAATTCCTGTCATTTAAAAAAATTTATTTTGATTCAATTTTTGTTTTATTTAATTATTCTATTTTCTGTATTATGAGAGGTACTCTTTGCAAATTGATTCAACGATAACAAAAATCGCAAAAAGAAACATGAAGCTTGCAAGGGAAAGAAGGCAACAATAGGCGTCCAAATCAGAACCTGTGGAACAAGTGACTGTGGCTAATTATAATAACCCACATTAACAAGTCATGTAAATATGCATTATGCATGGAAATGATGAAGAGTTAATAATGGAATTAGGCATGACCTATGAAGCACCGACACTTCAAAAACCCTGACGTGTCGTGTCCGACACTCTCGGACACTCCAACACGCGTTATAGAAATTCACAAAAAGGTTTAACGGTTACGTTGCATTGAGTTTTTAGTTCCAACTATTAGATTCGTTGTACTACGATTACCATTTTATTGAGTTTAATATAAATATTTGCAATATCTTATGTTTCTTTGCAAAATTTATGAATATTATAAGATTAGATTCATTTTTTTATTAAATTATTGAATATTAAATATAATATTCACTACATAAATTACAAATATTATTTAATATCAAAACGTGTCCTAACGTATCGAAATCTAACATTTTTTAAAATTAACGTGTCAGAGTGTCGTGTCGTATCGTGTCTCGTGTCCCGTGTCGGTATCGGTACTACATAGGGCATGACCATGGGATTAACGAGTTAATCATGTTCATGATTGAATTTATGCCAATCAAGTCAATTAGGTATAATTATATGAATAAGAAAAGTTTAAGGACTTGGATGGAATTATAGTAAAATATTGTGGGTCAAAGTCTAAATATGACAAAGTTTAGGGGCCAATTTGCAAATAAACAAAACTTAGCCTAAACTTAAAAGTAATGGTACCAAATGAAAATTAAAGTAATTTTATGGGTTCAAAGTGTGATTAGTTTAAGTTAATTATGATTAGGAATTTTGATTAAATAGGTCAAAGTTTGGGATATTATTAGCCAATAAAATGGCTTATATATATGTCAAAAGGTCAACTAATTAATATTATAAAACCTTTGTTTCGATCTAAGTTGGTCACTGTTTCTTTTCCCTCCAAGAGCTGATGAAAACCATGAGAAAGGAGAGCCACCATTGTTAAGGAAGACCAAGCTTGTTCATTAGTTTCTAGCAATTAAAAGACCAAGCTTATTTCACGAAAGTTGAAGCGTAGGTTCTAACTAGCAAAACGATACCAATAGATCATCTTAAGAGGCTTTTTTTGGTGAGATCTTCCTCTTCGTCTCCTTCGATCACTGTTCATGGCTGAAGTATGTATGGGATTGTTTTGATGGTTTAAATTAAAGTATGGAAAATGATCTCTAGGTGCCTTGGAAGTCATTGGAGGCAAGAAACTCTACTTTAAACAGTTAGTTTCTTTAGTTTAATTATTGGTTTTCTTGGAAATTCGACATGTATTTATCTTGATGAACAAGGAACATGGTGTTTCTTAATGAGTTTGGAGTTGAATAAACCATGAAAAAGTCATTGGAAACTTGTAAAGTTTCATGAACTCCATTAGGTGCAATTCAGCCATCTAGTAGAAAAGCCATGTAAGAAGTTGTTTAAATGTTGTGTAATGGTGGATAATACACTACTAGAAAAAACTTGTATAGTGACGGAATTGTTATGAAAATTTCGTCGCTAATTTCAGCCTCGCTATTACTTTTCGTCACAAATTCTCTCGCAAATTATTTTGCGAGGGAATTTGTGACGGAAAGTAGTAGTGACGATGAAATTAGCGACGGAATTTCCATAACAATTCCGTCACTATACAAGTTTTTTCTAGTAGTGATATGCAATGAATGTTGTAGTATAAAAAACCATTAAGAGATGGTATTGACAAAGCTAGAAATTTTGATGAAATCACTAAGTACATATTCGGCCAAGTGAAAGAAATAGATCTGGAGTTTTATGTAATGCTATTTGATGATTAGAAGGCTTATATAAGATTACTCCTAAGTGTTTTTAAAGGTAAGATAGACTTATCTTTTATGTGAGTTTATGATGTTTTATTGGAATATGATTTCGGTTGTATCATGGAAACAATTCATTGGGAGTTTGTTAATATGGTATTAATGATGATTATTGGTCATGGTTTCATGTATGGTGAAATTAACTATGATATTGTCATTGAAAAGATGATACAAAGAGGGCTACAAGGTTGAGAAGTGCTCCCTCTTGGAGCAAGGACTTCATTGTTACTTAGTTGTTTTTACTGTCAATGTATTCTTTAATGAATTCTTATAGTTGTATTGTCGATTACTTGTTACTCATGGACAGATGAGTTGGCAAGTTAGTTGGATTAGGTGGCATAGTTTGTTACAAACAGGTGGTTGTATAAATATGGGACACATGGCTACAATGTGGTTTATCTGAATAATAATCAAATTGGTTCTTTCTGTTCTCTGTTTTCCATTAAGGGTGTTGCACTCTTAACATTGGTGCTTTCATCTTACTCTTCTTCTCCATTTTCGGATTGCATCATGAGATTGCAAGAAGTGGCGGAGGAACTAGGTTCCTTCCAACAACGCATCGATCGCAGTTTAGAGGAGATTCAGCACAAGTTTGCTGATCATCAAAACCAATTTTTATCCATCAATACCCAATTACAACAGATTCATGCTGCCATTGTTGGAGGTGAAAATCGAACGGGAGAACAAGGACATGCAAGAGTTCAATCCGGTTCTTCGAGTAGTGACAATGCTGGAGTAGCACATGCAAGGTATGATCCTAGTGGTCCACGGAATATCATGAAGTCCATTAAAATGGAATTACCCTCATTTATGGGTACTGACCCAGTGGGTTGGATCTTCAAAACTGAGATGTACTTCGGGTTGCAACATATTCCCGAGTCCTTGAAGGTTTGCTTGGCAGGAATGAAGATGGAAGGCATGGCAGGTCCATGGTTCCAGTGGCTATTCAATGGTGGTACCATTCAATGTTGGGACGATTTGAAGATTGCGGTGAAACACCGATTTGGAGGAACAACCTACACAGATTTGCATGGGGTTCTATCCAAGTTAACTCAGGAAGGAGCTCTTAATGATTACATTAGAGATTTTGAAGCACTGATCAATCAAGTGACTGATTTTTCAGATGAGGTATTAATGAGTTTTTTCATTTCTGGTTTGCAATCAGATTTGAAAAGAGCAATTCAGCTTCATAGACCAACCTCCTTACACCAAGCTATGCATTTGGCTCTTACATATGAGGCTTATTTTGCTGATTTACGAGGTTCTTTTACTGCCTCCTTACACCAAGCTATGCATTTGGCTCTTACATATGAGGCTTATTTTGCTGATTTACGGGATTCTTTTACTGCTTATAGTAATAAGAAGTATTCTCCTAAACCAATTTCAATAGTTGAGCAACAACATTCTTCTCCAATTCCAGTGAAACAGGTATTACCTAACTTACCTTCTCTTCCAGCTTTACCTTCTAATGTTCCATTTAAGAGGGTGTCTCAAGAATATTTGTAAAAACGAAGAGATTTGGGTCTTTGTTACACTTGTGATGACAAGTGTACTTCCAAGCATCGTTACAAAGCTAAGATGATGATGTTAGTGGGAGATGATGATGATAGGGACATAGATGCAGAGGAGCAAATAGTGTGGCAGCCTGATCAAGTTCATCAGGATTCCCATGATGCAACTCTTCATTCTATGGAAACTGAACTAAATCCTCGAGCCTTGAAGTTCCATGTTCTTTTTGAGAAGAGGCTAGTTTTCATCCTCATTGATTCTGGGAGCACCCATAATTTTGTCCAAAGGAGCATTGCTGAGGAATTGAAACTTCATATGGTCAAGATACCCAAGATGAGAGTCTTCTTAGGCAATGGAGAATTCCTCACTTGTGACAGGAAGTGTCCAGCAGTTCCTTTGACTATACAAGGACAAGTTTTGTGGTGGATTTGTGGGTGATTGAACTCACCAATCTTGGCATTATATTGGGAATTCTCTGGCTCAGTTCCTTGGGCAGGGTAATCCATGACTATAGTGACATGTCCATGGAATTTGTGTGGAATAATAATAGGGTCATTTTATCTGGTGAGAACGAAAAGAAGGATCCTGCACCCTCACTTGGGGAATGCTCTTCTTTAACAGCAAGAGTACTTGCTACTGCTGCAGAAGAATTACTTCCTGACTTGATGTCCTTGCAAAATCAAGTGCCTACTGAGGTTTGGGACATTTTGGTGAAATACCAAATTGTATTCCAGTTGCCACAGGGTCTTCCACCTTCAAGAGAATGTGATCATGCTATTCACCTAATTGAAGGAGCACAACCGGTTAGTGTCAAACCTTATAGGTATGTACATCATCAAAAGACAAAAATTGAGAAGCAAGTGGCTGACCTTTTGGCTTCAGGTTTCATTAAAGCAAGTCACAACCCCTTTTCTTCTCCTGTTTTATTGGTCAGGAAGCAAGATAGTTCTTGGAGGTTATGCATTGATTATAGAGCACTCAACAACATCACTGTCAAAGATAGATTTCCAATTCCCATAATTGATGAGCTATTGGATGAATTGAAAGGTGCTGAAATATTTTCAAAATTGGATTTGAGGAGTGGTTATCATCAAATCAGATTGATTCCCCACGATACTCCTAAAACAGCATTTAGAACACATGAAGGACATTATGAGTTCTTGGTGCTTCCTTTTGGTTTAACCAATGCACCATCTACTTTCCAATCAGCCATGAATCAGATGTTCAAACCATATTTGAGGAAATTCATCATTGTTTTCTTCGATGACATTTTGATCTATAGCATTTCTCTTCGGGATCATTTGAAGCATTTACAAATCACACTGGAATGTTTACAACAGAACCAGTTTATGGTTAAGATGAGTAAGTGTGCATTTGCTTTATTTGAGATAGATTGTTTGGGTCACATAGTGTCCAAATGGGGAGTGAAAGCTGATCCCAAAAAAATTTCAGCTATGATGTTATGGCCACAACCAAAGACTGTTAAGCAGCTTAGAGGATTTATTGGCCTCACTGGTTATTATAGAAGGTTTATCCAGCATTATGCAGCCCTTGCAGCTCCTCTCACTGACTTGTTGAAAGCTGATTCTTTTGAGTGGAACGATTCTGCCAATGAAGCTTTCAATTTTTTGAAACAAGCTATGACTTCCACTCCTATTTTGGCTTTACCTAATTTTTCCTTGCCATTTATTATTGAGACAGATGCTTCTGCAACTGGTATTGGAGCAGTTTTACTCCAATTGCTTACTTTAGTAAGAAGCTTGGGGTAAGGATGAGAATGGCCTCCACCTATGTCAGGGAGTTGTATGCAGTGACTGAAGCTGTAAAAAAGTGGAGACACTATTTGTTGGGGTCCAAGTTTGTAATCAAGACTGATCACAAGAGCTTGAAGGAATTTTTTTCTCAAACAATTCAAACCTTGGAACAACAAAAATACATGTGTAAGCTAATGGGGTATGACTTTACAATCGAATACAAGTCAAGAGCTTCTAATATTGTAGCTGATTCCTTATCCAGAAGGGATGAAAAGGTGGACAGTACAGGTAACATCTTATCCTTATTGACTCAGATCACTTTTGATATTGTCAATCAAGTTTGGAGTTATTAGAAATACACTCGAAAATCAGAAGTGGAAATCACACTGATCCTGATGTTACAGTTAGAGAAGGAATTTTGTATCACAAGCACAAATTCTTGTTGGGATCCAAATCTCACCTATGTCAGTTGCTGATTAATGACGCTCATGCTACACCTCTTGGAGGACATGCTGGGATCACTAGAACTTACTTGAGATTATCTGCATCCTTTTATTGGTTTAGTATGAGAAAAGATGTCACTATCTTTGTGAAGCATTGTGCAGTCTGCCAAGTCATTAAAACAGCTATCACCCCTCCCTTGGGATTATTACAACCCCTGCCCATACCAGAAGGCGTGTTTGATGATTTAAGCATGGATTTCATTACAGGATTGCCACTCTCTAGGGGTTTTTCAGTGATTTTAGTTGTGGTGGATAGATTAACTAAGTTTTCACATTTTGGAGCCTTGGCTAATCCTTATACAGCAGCTAAAGTGGCTACACTATTCTGTGAAATGGTTGTGAAACTACATGGTTTTCCTAAATCTATAGTTTCAGATAGGGACAACATTTTTATCAGCCAATTCTGGTCCTTGCTCTTCAAGAATAGTGGCACAACTCTCAGAACTAGCACTTCATACCACCCCCAGTCTGATGGCCAAACATAGGTCACAAACAGGTACTTGGAGCAGTATATTCGAGCCTTCTGCCATGATGAGAATCATAGGTGGTCTTTTTATCTAAGCTGGGCAGAATTGCATTATAACACTGTTGTGCACTCTTCTATTGGAATGACTCCTTTTCAGGCCTTATATGGAAAACTTCCAACTATGATTCCTCACTATCCTCAAGGATCAGTTCGGGTTGAGGCAGTAGATGTCACCCTTTCACATAGGAATGAGCTGTTGGCTCAATTGAAGAAGCACTTACAAGAAACTCAAAACAGAATGAAGATCCAGGCTGATAGACATCGCAGGGATATTCTTCTGAAGGTAGGAGATTTAGTTTTAGTCAAATTACATCCCTATAGACAGATTTCTGTAGCTAAAAGGAGTAATCACAAATTGGCCAAGAGATACTTTGGTCATTTTCCTATTACTCGGGTGTTGAGTCCAGTTTCATACCAACTACAGTTACCAGATGGCTGCAAGATTCATCCTTCTTTTCATGTTTCTGTGTTGAAACCTTTCTGTGGAGATCATAAGGATTTGATTCCAACTTTTCCTACACTTATTCATAACAACTTACCAATACAACAACCGCTAGCAGTTTTGGTGTCTAGAAATGTCAACACCAAGAATGGACATCATAAACAATGGCTGGTTCAATGGTCAGATGCCTTACCCGAAGATGCTACTTGGGAAGATGAATCTGAATTGAAATTGCTTTACCCAGGATTGAACCTTGAGGACAAGGTTCCTTTACAAGAAAGGGCGAATGATACAAAGAGGGCTACAAGGTTGAGAAGTGCTCCCTCTTGGAGCAAGGACTTCATTGTTAATTAGTTGTTTTTACTGTCAATGTATTCTTTAATGAATTCTTATAGTTGTATTGTCGGTTACTTGTTACTCATGGACAGATGAGTTGGCAAGTTACTTGGATTAGGTGGCATAGTTTGTTACAAACAGGTGGTTGTATAAATATGGGACACATGGCTACAATGTGGTTTATTTGAATAATAATCAAATTGGTTCTTTTTGTTCTCTGTTTTCCATTAAGGGTGTTGCACTCTTAACAAAAGATTAGGAATTTGGTGAACCTAATATATTATATTTAGGTTAACACATGAAAATTATATTGGAAGATGATTCAATGGATTTAATGGTGGTTGTTAGTTATTACATGTTGTATAGTCAATTGGACTAACTATTAGCTATTAGATAGCTTTTGAAATCAAGGTACCCTTTATAGCATACAGTTCGGCCATGTTAGGGTTAGGAGTGTTTGAAATTGATTTAATTTTAAATGATGCTTGGAAGTTTGTGATTAGACAATTCTAAGTGTTATTAAGACAAGAAAACATAACTTTTAGGTAAGTTTTATGATGATTACCTAGTACGTAATTTTTTGCCATTTCTTGGAGAAATGAGTTGGAAGCATGTTTAATCTAGTGTGGTGTTTGAAAGTCATTTCTTACATCATTTCAAGTGGAAACAAGGTATAAAAACTAAGCTTTTAGTTTGGTTTATACAAGATGACATAATAAGGTCATTCTTGAATATTTGATAATAACTAGTAATGACTTGATTTAGTGGCATAAATGGGCATGTAAAAGTGTTAGAGATGTTGTGTCATGGAAGTAATGTGATGAAATCAACTTACATATCGTGTTTGAGAATTTTGATGAAACATTAAAGTGTTGGAATTTAGCCTTGAACACTTGAAATGTGACCTACGTGGTATTGGTTTTGTTGGTTAATAAACTAGGTTTGAGCCAATTGACATTGAGCTGAAAGATCAAGCTTTAGAGGTGCTTGAATAGCTTTCTTGGAATACAAGTAAGCTTTGATTTGGGAACTTCAAGTTGTAAGCTTTCGATTTAGGAGTTTTCTCCTCTTTGATTGTTTCGCCATTGTCCATTTGGATGATGGTTTTGATATGTATATTCTGTAATGAATGTAGATGTTTCGTATAGTTACATTCATATAGGATATGGATATGTGACAATGTGATATGATGTGATGAACTCTATTTGAGTATGCTTTGATATGTACATGATTTGTGGAACTCTGATCAGTAGTTTATATTGTGGTTTGAAGGTTAAGGAGCCTATTTGGTCTTCTCATGGATATGTCTAAGAGTTAAGGTGTTAGATGGTCTTCTATTAAATATGCCTTGGATGAGTTAAGTGTAAGAACCCACACCGTTAATTAAAGAAATTAAGTAATTAATTATGTTAAATTAGGAAATGATTTCATAATTGACCCTAATAATTATTAAGAGGCTTTAATAATTATGATAAGTGATTCAGAATGCTGAAAGTCGTTTTTCGGAAGAAAAGTGCAGATACCGATTCTGCTAGTCGGTATAAATGCGTACCGAAAAAGTATCCCGGAAAATTATTATAATTGCATGATAATTACTAGAAAAATATATAAGACTTGTAAAATGAGTTTCAAGTCAAAATAATGAGAACTGGTGCCAGAAACTGATACTGGCTATGAAAAGCGCCTACCGGAAAAGTGCTCCGAAAAATATAATAAAAATATGATAATTCTTGTAAAATTGAGTAGGTTAAGAATCCAAAGTTTGGGATTAAAATGCTAAGCATAGCAATTAAAGTTAATACTGTGTGTTTAAGTGTGAGTGGGCTATAAATACTCTTATTATGGGCACAAAACCCTAGGCTCCTTCATTCCTACGTGAGAGAGGCTGGTCAGCTTGTGTGTGTGCACTATTCTATTGCCTTTGTGCTCCATTTGGTGAGCTTTGAAGCTTCCTCTTCCACTTCTCTTCATCTATAAACTTGGTGTGAGTGAGAATCATCCTTGTGAGTGGGAAAATGGCTTCTTTTCTGTGTAAGGAGGTCAGTTTGAGGGAGTGTTGGGTGCTGACTTTGGGTTGGAGAGTGAGTGAACCTTGTGCTTCTCATTTGGAGGTCCAAGGAGCCACCTTTGGTGAGGAAGAGCCTTGTTTGCTTCTCATTTTCGTGGTCTTTGAAGGTCTGAGTTTTGGAGCAATTGAGAGAGCTCCAAGAGCATCATCCACCTCTGTTTTTAGTTTGTGGTATGATCATCAACCTTGAACTTGAGTTTAAATGTCTAAAAATGGAACCTTGATGCATGTAATGGTTAAAAGATGATAACCTAACTTGGGGTAATGTCAAACACACCTAGAAATGTATGTTTAGGCTTCTGTAATCGATAAAAATGGTACCTTTGAAGGATATCTTCGCGAAATGCAGAAACTGCATTCTGTCGCGAAATATCCGGATATTTGCCTGTGAAATATCCGGATATTGATATCTGGATATGAATATCCGGATATTGATATCCGGATATGGGGATCTGGATATCCGGATATTGATATCCGGATATTGCTGGAGAGATATCCGGATATTGGATATCCAGATATGCCCCGAGGAATATCCGAATATTCTGGGATTTCGAAGAGCAGTAGCTGTGTTGTGAGGACAGTAGGCTATTGGGGGTTTGTGGACCCTAGAGTGATGAAGTTGAACTTCTATAATTAATGAACTAAGTCAGAATCATGTGATTAAGGGCTTGTGGCTTTGTTGGAAGCCTTAAGACGTAAATCGTAAAAGGAGAATATAGTCTTTATGTTAATGATTTTGAGCTATGTATGTTGATATACTTGCTGGTCCTAAATCAGATAGTGATCTGCTGTGTGTTGGACTTGAGCTGTGAGGACTCTTGGCATTGGATAGTGAGCTTGCAAGGTAAGCTTTCGTGTCCTCGATTTAGCCATGTTGTGGTTCCACCATGTCCCATGGGGGTATGGTTATATGCATGTTGTGTTACATGCTTTTGATGTTTTGGAAATGTTGTTGAGCTGTTATATGCTAGTGCCTTTATGATATGCATGTGGTGTTCCACCTATACGGTAAGCCTGAGTATGTGGTACATACAAGATGGTGAGGCTGTGGGTGAGGTGCAAGCGGTGTTCCTTGTGCTACATGTAGGTATAGACGTATTCTTGCATTTCTTTGGCCAGTAGAATAGTGATAAACACACATGGCATGAATATCTGTTGCACTGCATAGTTTTGTAACTTATATTGATATAAATGCTTTTAGAACTTATATGGCACATGTAAGTGAGCTTGGGGTGGAAGATCCTTGAGGACCCGTAGTTTTACTGAGATTTCTGGTTTAGAGATCTCACCCCACGTTTGGGGAATGCTTATTTCAGGATCAGGTAATGTTGGGGTTGAGGCCCCAGGCGGCAGGAGGCCGGAGCTGAGTTAGATATTGATGATATTATATGCTGACTTGTTGGATGTTGGATATGCATGCTGCATTTATGCTTTGAGCTTCGTTTTATGTTTATGACTATCTGGTTGAGACGCTGTTGATTTGGTGAGCATGGGGAAAACATTTAATATTGAATTACAATGCTTATGCAGGGTCACAAAAGCTGTGTTCTTGACATGATCAGTGGTGCTTCTCTAGCTGATAATGGAGTGTTAGTTAGTTGATCTGTTATGTTTGATAATGGAGTGTTGGTTAGATGATCTGTTATGTGTGACTCTTTGTTTCTCGATCTTCATAATATGCATCTTCACAAGCATTTGCTGATATATTACCATCAGTATTTTTTTGTCTATGTTTTATGGGCCATCAATCAGGTAATTTCTACACGGAAGGGGGAGTTTGAAACTGGACATGAGAAAGGTGGAGAAACTCAATAAAATGGATGATCCTACATTGATGAGATCAAAAGAAAGGTGATCTCTCTTTGTGTGTTTATAAGCAATTGTAATGAGATTCCTTGATGCTGTTGTGCATCCAGGTATGATGAAATTTAGTTAAAGATGATTCTTTTAAAATACTATTTTGAGATAAAAATTTCGGGAGATGTTATATTTACTACTTCTTTTTCTTACTTCCTCTTATTACCAAATCTTAACCATTGATTTCCGTTAATCTAACAGTTATAATTTATTAGAAATTAATAATTAATTAATAAGTATGACCCAATAAATTATAACCGTTAGATTGACGGAAATCAATGGTTAAGATTTAATAGTAAGAGGTAGTAAGAAAAAGAGGTAGTAACTATAACCTCCCAAATTTTTTTTATAAATTTTAAAAGACTATTTAGAATTATAACGACTTTAAATATTTTTTAAATAAATTCTTTTTACGATCAAGATTTTATAAGATTGTAATTTAATGAATTTTAATATAATTTATTAGATTTGAAAGGATAATCCATATTATAAGATTTAAAAAATTGTGTGAATTTTTAACAAACATTTAAAGGTAATTCTTAAGAAGGATAATCAAATCAAAAATTTATAAGCATAAAATTCATTAAAACTTTGTGATACCTTTGCATGCTATTATTGTGATGGAGCATGTTATTCACATTTTAAAAAAAAAAAATTATTTCATTTTCATCAATATATTTTTAAAATGTTTTCTAAAATTATGGGCATTACTTTTTTGTAGTTGTGGCAGAGAAGTAATGCCTTGCCATAGAGACATTCTTTAAAAAAAAAAAAAAAAAGTGAGACCCACCAAATCAAGCAAAAAAAAAAAAAGTCATTCGCCTATGTATTTCTTGGCAGAAAACTCTTTCTGCAATAAAAGTAGAAATAGTTTTCTATAAAATTATTATATGAAATTATTTAAAATTATTATATGAAATTATTTATAGTAAATGCAAATGTATCTATCCCAATTTAATAGATCATAAAGTGGAAAGTTGGCATATATACTGTGCAATGGGTATTAAACCAATGTTATAAAAATCGGATCGATCCGAAAATCAATGAACCGGTCATATAACCAGTCCGGTTTTCATACTGGAACGGCTATGTTACAGAATAAGTGCGACCCGGTCGATTTTTGTAAAAACTGGTGACCCGGTTGGTTCAATCTGTGACCCGACGCGATTCATAAAAAAACTAGTTTGTTCTCATCAATTGATACCTTTCTTTTTTTCACTCTCATACACAAATGTTTTGTTTGTTTTTTTTGAAATATTTGAGTGGTCTGTAGCTTATTAACTTACATAGATTATGTACCTATAACACTAATATTATCTTGGTTATGCAATATGCAGAAAACTTTTCTTGTTATTCAACAAATGAATATTGAAATTTTGTCTCTCATTATGTGTCTAATATGTGCATAAAAAGTCTTGAAACTTTTTTATCGGCAATATACTGTTTATTAAACATGTTTATCATCTAATACGTCCTCTTACATTAGAGTTCATTGGACTTGAAGGGTGGACAATACAGAGCCTCACCTACCTGTGCATGCTAAAAAAATTCACAATACTAAATTAATTATTAATTAAATTGGAGCGGTGAGAAATATTTGCACTGGTAAGTGCCCCTCACTCGCTTGTTTATGAGATGAGATCACGTAGCATTAGAGGATTCATTCTCTTTTAAGACACTATTTGCTCCATGAAAGTTGTTGAAATTAATTATCATGGATGTAGATATATCTTATCCTTCTTAGAAACAGAAAATTTGGTGATGCCCTCATTGTAAAATAATTCGAAGATTATCAACCACATTTCTATACAATGCCTTTTTCTTTTACATCATTATTTCTCTCCAAATTTATACTTCCTCGTAGAATGGCGTTGATGTTCATGTGAGATTTCATCCAAATATTCTAAACGTTTGAGCAACTTCTTTTCACTATTCTTTTTGAGTTTTGACAAATATATACACCTATAATACCAAACATTCCAATCGTGTTTCTTTTCTTTTTACTTATTTCTAAGAAACTCCAAATCATTCACGTTACGTGAAAAAATTAAGTTCATCTAGTGAAGAAGGATACATCTCTTGCGAGTTACGACCTATAGCATCATATGCATAATGCATTTGACTAGTGATTCGTGCATTTTGAATATATATATATATATATATATATATATATATATATATATATATATATATATATATATTAAAATAAAAATTAATTAATTATTATTTTTTGTGAACTTAAAAACTTTGAATTCATTTTTCCTTGTCTCTTGGAAAACACTCTTACTATGTGTAATGGCGGAATTAGAAAAAAAAATTAAGAGGGGCAAAGGGTAAGGGTGTGCAAAAAAACTGGTTCACTTGTCCTGCCCTTGATCTGACCATGACCTGACCCATAAATACCTATTTTTTTGAACTGGGTTTAAATACTGACCCACTTTTATTTGGGTCAATTTTAGACCTGACTTGTTTTAATAATGACCAATTGAACCAAAATTTGACTCATACCCATTATGTGAAAAAAGAAGAAAAAGAAAATCACAATTACATTAAAATAAAAGTTTTAACGTAAAACAATTACGTCAAAATTTTTTACGGAAAATTTTGTGACGAAACCAAGTCAAAAACGGGTCAGATCAGATTTGACCTATTTCAGAAATCAAGTCAGACCCACTTCAGAAATCAAGTCAGGTCAGATCTGACCCGGTTCTGAACTAGTACAAAAAAATCCAAACCAAGTCAAACCTAACTTGGATCAAATTAAAGCGGATCGGGTCAAAATACCTGACCTATAAAAATCAAGTTGGGTCGAGTCGGCATAAAAACTGACCCGACCTGACCCATGCACACCCCTAGCAAAGGGTACGCAGATGCACAACAGATTTGAAAAGCTAGCCCTTCAAAAAAATTTATATACAAAAAACAATAAAATAAAAAATTGGAAGGATGAGTTTGAAAAGGACAAACTTATGTTATATTATTATTTTTAAGTCCGAATGCAACCTAATCCAAATGCTTGTATGAGATATTACGAGGGGCGCCCTAGCCCCTCCATGGTTCCACCGGCACTTCGGTCAATGTGTGACACCTTGGGAAAATATCGCTTCGCTACTTTTAGTTTTTCTAAACTAAAACTACTATCACAGACGTAATAATGTAGTTAATGCTGCTTCAGATGAGAAGTCCTCAAATGTGCACAATCAGCAAACTGATGTTGCCACTCCACAATTCTCTCATGAGCAATATCATCAGCTCATATCACTTCTTCAAAATCCTGTGAATCAACCCACACACGCGGCTAATATCTCACATGTCTCTCACTCTAACACAAATGAACCAGGTATATTGCATAGTAAGTGGATTATTGACACTGGGGCCACTGACCACATATCCTACTTAATTTCTAGTTTTTCTTCTATTCACAAAATTAATCCTATAGCCATAGTGTTACCTGATGGTTCTCGTGTTATGTCATCTCATTCAGGTTCAGTAGTTCTCTCACCCACACTCACTTTATCAAATGTATTGTTTGTTCGTGAATTACGTGTGAATCTGATATCTGTTACCAAGTTAATCAGTTCCATTAATTGTTCTTTAACTTTTAGTGGACGCTTTTGTTTCATAAAACAGGTTCCCTCCTGTTGGGTGGTTCGCTGATGGTGGAAAAATATAAGTTCTGATAGGGGACGTTCCTCTGTTCTTGCAGAACACAGATTCGTCCCTTAGTTCCAACCCAAGTGCGCAAGTGCACGCATCAAGTAATAAAGGGAGTATTAATGCCCAAATTATCGTTCTCACGAGGATAGAGTGCTAATTATTGTTTTATCACTGTTTAAAAAGAGTGAAAATGAGAAGAAAAGTTAGTAAATGAACTGTCTGGTCAAACGTTCCCTACTGTCTTGACAATGTTCCTCAGGAATAGTAGGTTCAATCTGATGGCAAACAGTTGCTCGCTGCGTTATGTATATGATCCTTCCTGTTTAGAAGAAGGTGAGATAACAATCATTGGAGTTTTTATAAGTACTAAATATAATAAAATAAAACTACTAAAACAGAAATAACTATAATCAAGAGACAACAGGGTGGTGGTTAAAACAGTTTAACAGAAGGAACGGATTCACTGCTTCACTCATAAAGGGGCTGTTTTCTCTGCTCAAGACTTAGCACCTTTTGGCTTTGTCCCAGTTTCTTTGCCTGCCAACTCTGATTCCTCAGCTCATGGTCTAGATGGCTCACAAGTTTCCATATTCCTATGGCTCCCTTGACTCCAACAGGTACTTAGTTCAGAACCTTAAAATGGACGAGTTGGCCCCTTATTCCTAAGGTGACCAGTAGCGTTTTTGCCATGACATCTACCTTCCCCCAATGGCTAAGCTGTCTGAAATCCCTTCCTTATGGAAGTTCCTTTCTCAGTATGTACCCAATTTCCATTGGCGCACAATGAATATAGCTTACTTAGCCAAAGAAATACAAAAAGCTTCGGTCAAGAGTTTGAAAACAGTTCTTTAAGAGTTTCACAGTTTACCCGTTCCACACATAATTCAGCTCATGGCTGATAGTGTAAACATAATTATTCTCAACTGAGATCACATAGACCCGAGATTCAGTCAAGAGATAACGATTGGAACGAAGAGAAAAACACTTATATTAATTTAAAAGACAGTTTACAAAAAGAAACAGAAAATGGAGAAAGATGGGTATTTGCTCGTGAGGAGTCTTGATGGTTGTTTACAGAGAAGAGAAGAGGGGTTGTCACTTAACTACAGTTACAACTTAAAATTAAACTAAGTTACTAACTACTACTAAGTGATCTCTTCCTTTTGGACTGCAAACCCTCCAGGATTCGATGATGTTTTTGTGTGAGGGTGGTCCTATTTATAGGTGGAAGAGGAGTGGCAAGACTGTAATTCCTTTGGAGCTAGTTGCTTGAATGAGGGGACGGGACTGTGGCAGCAGAGTGTGAAGCTTGCGTGAATTGCTGAATGGAACAGGATTTGGTGATGATTAGCCGTTGTTTGCAGACCTTCCCATGTTTTGCTTCTGTTTTCAGCCAATGAGAACTCTTGATTCTCTGCTCTTCACGTTTCCAGCTGCTCAGTTGATGCACCGCCTTGCTTTTTAGAAGTCTTTAACTCTACGTTACCTGCAAAGTGTACAGAAGCATTAAATGAATGGAGCAGGTGCATTAAATGTGTCTCAGTCCGTTCCCCTTTTAATATATATTAAAGGAATACGTTACCATCAGTTCCCCTACTGTGTTTTTGTCACAAATGTGTAAAACAAGTGATTTTCATGCTGAAGTTGCTCATCAGATGAGGGAACGTATGGTATTTTGCCATCAAAATGGGCTTAGATGGGAACGAATTTACGTCCCATCACCTCCCAAGTGATGATTGGTACTGCTGAGGAGAAGAACAGCTTATATGTGATAGTCCATGATAAAAGAACAGATCGAAATTGTACCTCACAAAACTGTGTATCAAATAAATTGACCACCAATTCATTAGATGATAAATCCTTATGGCACAGACGATTGGGGCATGTATCAGATGTAGTTCTTGAAAAGATGTCTTTTAGTTTTCCTTTTGTTAACTCAAACCATGTACATCCATGTGATGCGTGTCATTTAGCAAAACATAAATTACTCCCTTTTCATTCTAGTCAGAATAAAAAGTGTCACAGCGTTTGATATACTTCATGCTGACATTTGGGGTCCATTTTCTACCCCATCCATTCATGGTCATAAATACTTTCTCACACTTGTTGATGACTTTTCGCGTTTCACGTGGATTGTTTTAATGAAAAGTAAAGGAGAAACAAGGGAACACATCAAGTATTTTTTTGCTTATGTTGAAACTCAGTACCACACCACCATCAAAACTTTTCGAAGTGATAATGGAATTGAGTTTCATATGTCTGAGTTTTTCTTACAAAAGGGAGTTATACACCAGACTAGCTGTGTTGAGACACCACAGCAAAATGCCACTGTTGAAAGAAAACATCAGCATTTACTTAATGTAGCAAGAGTCATCACCTTTCAAGCCTCAATCCCCCTCACATTGTGGTCTTATGCAGTGAGCCATGCAGTCCATCTCATCAATCGCACATGTTCCCCAGTCACCAATGATAAGACTCCTTATGAACTATTACATAACAAGCCTCCTGACCTCACACACCTTCGAGTATTTGGAAGTCTATGCTATGCTTCCACTCTTCAATCTGGATGCACCAAGCTCTCCCCAAGAGCTCGAAAAGCTATTTTCATTGGATACAGAGAAGGGACAAAAGGTTTCTTACTATATGATCTTCTGACTCATGCCATCTTTGTGTCTCGTCAAGTCATTTTCTATGAAGATCAATTTCCTTTTCAAAACAAAGATACCAGCCTCACCTACAAATTACCTCCTGACCTACTTCCTTCCTTTGATCCTAATCTCTATGATCATACTTTACCAACTCAGCCATCCAATATTCCCACCCAAATAGAACCTACACATGATGACCCTCCACCTGAAATAATCATTGACAGTGACATGCAAACATCCTCTAATACACAGTTACCTTCCTCAGATAACCTTCGACGTTCTTCTAGACCTCGAAATGTTCCACGTTATCTAATAGACTATCACTATGGTCTTTCCTCTGTTCAGCAGTCACCATCATTGTCAGGTATGTCTTCTGTTCCTATTTCCTATCCTTTATCTGATGTTATTTCATATACATCTTGTTGTCCATCCTACAAAATTTTTTGTCTTGCCTCTTGTGCACATTTTAAGCCTCAAACTTATTCAGAAGCCATTAAACATGATCATTGGCGTAAGGCTATGGATGCAGAAATTGCTGCACTGGAAAACAATAAAACATGGTATATGGTTTCTTTTCCTGAAGGAAAACAACCCATTGGGTGTAAGTGGGTTTTCGAAATCAAATATCGATCTGATGGATCCATAGAACGTTTTAAGGCGCGTTTGGTTGCCAAAGGATTCACTCAAATGGAAGGGGTGGACTACTTTGACACTTTTTCCCCAGTTGCCAAATTAACCACCGTCAAAACTCTCCTTGTTGTTACTGCCATTAAAGGATGGCATCTTCAACAGCTAGATGTTAATAATACGTTCCTGCACGGTGATCTTAATGAAGAGGTATACATGCAGCAAACTCAAGGTCTCTCACTTTCTTCCTCATCGGTGGTTTGCAAGCTTGAGAAGTCATTATATGGGCTTAAGCAAGCAAGCCGTCAGTGGTACGCTAAGCTGTCTTCTGCTCTCATCTCCATTGGCTACAAGCAAGCTAATGCAGATCATTCAATGTTTACACTTGCCACTGACAACACTTTCACAGTTCTCCTTATATACGTCGATGATTTCATTCTTTTAGGAAACAATATTGCTGAGATAGATCGAGTTAAAGCTTTCCTTGATTGACAATTTAAAATAAAAGACCTTAGCAACTTACGCTTCTTCTTGGGCCTTGAGATTGCTCGTTCTCAACGTGGGATTATTCTAAACCAACGCGAATATGCGCTTAAGTTATTATCAGATGCTGGATTACTAGTTGCAAAATCAGTGTCATCCCCCATGGACTCTTCAACAAAGCTTGGTCGAACTCAAGGAATTCCTTTACCTGATCCTTCTATATATCGAAGACTCATTGGTCGTTTGTTATATCTGACCACAACTCGTCATGATATCTGTTTCGCTGTGCAACAATTATATCAGTTTGTTTCTCAGCCTTCAGATGTTCATTTAGCTTCTGCTTATCGTGTTTTGCGATATATTAAAGGAGCTCCAGGCACTGGACTTTTGTTTACATCTTCTGGAGATATTCATGTTCGAGATTTTGTTGATTCAGACTGGGCATGTTGCCCTGATACGCGACGATCAGTCACCGATTACTGCATCTTTGTTGGGTCTTCCTTAGTTTCTTGGAAGTCCAAGAAACAATCTACTGTATCTAGACCTTCATCGGAGGCGGAGTACAGAGCATTAGCAGCTGCTTCGTGTGAATTACAATGGCTTCAGTTCCTGTTCAATGATTTTGGACTCCCTTGGAACAGACTCGCGTCTCTTTTCTGTGATAATCGGCCTGCAATATATCTGACCCATAACGCAACATTTTATTCATGTAGTTGTATTCCGGTAAAGCAACTCAGAGAATTTGTGTACAAAAAAGTGTCTACTCAATAATAATGAAGTATATTTATAAGTAGAGGATATTCTACAATGGTGAGAGAGTGTTATAATTATTTAAGCTCTTGTGGGTCCTGCTGGGTGTGAGATAAATACCCTCATCTGATGCATGAGGTGCATATATTAGGGAAGTAAAATTTCAGTATGATAAATAATAGAGTAAATACCCTTTTTCGTCCCTAACAATTTTCACGAGGCCCCTTTTGGTCCCCAACAATAAAAAAGGCTCATTTTGGTCCTTAATTTTACAAAAAATAGGGCCACGTTTGTCCTTCCGTTAGTTGGCATCCAACGGCCCAACTAACGGAGCACACGTGGAACGTTATTTTGCTGAGTCACCGTTAAGTATGTCAGCGTGGAAGTAAAACGACGCCGTTTTGAACATGTCTTATGTCTTCTTGGAGTTTTGGACAGCTGACCCTAGCATCGAAGGCCCTATTTGGTCCATGACAAATTTATCGAGGCCCTATTTGGTCCTTAACACTAAAAAAATGGACATGAACACAGAAGTTGCAAGGCATATTACAGCAAACCACCAACCACAAACCTTTCAAACCATCATTGCAGCAATCCAATGACCCTAAGAATGCTGATTTTGCTGATTTATTATTTCTCACTATTTCCTATACCTTTTTTCTTGATCTAACAACTAGTTCATTACTCATGAAATTGCTGATTTTGCAGCTTACACTCTGCCTTAAGAATGCTGTGAAAACAAAAAAGACTGGGGGGCATAAAGGCACAACAACTGTTAGTTACTAGTTACTAGTTACTGTGACTATAACTACGTTTAATTGTCGTTGTAACTTTCTAATCAATAATAGCTAGCAGCTCACTGGTGTACTTCCTTAATAAACATGCAAATTTAGTATTTAATGTTCCTACACCTGTCTTCTATTCTTTATATTGAAACATGTCAGAACATTGTAATTTCATTGTTGTAGTCAGTAAGATGTGTAGGATAATCAACTGTGCTTATCTTAAAAAATCTTAAACAGTACAGTTAAAAATAAAAAAGGGTAAAAAAGAAAAAGAGACCAGACACAACTACCCCTATGGTCAAGAGGCCCTGTTTGTCGCAACGTTGATGGATAAGGATGGGAGAAGGTGACTGATGGGACGTAAATTCGTTCCCATCTAAGCCCATTTTGATGGCAAAATACCATGTGTTCCCTCATCTGATGAGCAACTTCAGCATGAAAATCACTTGTTTTACACATTTGTGACAAAAACACAGTGGGGGAACGTATAGTAATGTATTCCTTTAAAATATATTAAAAGGGGAACGGACTGAGACGCTTTTAATGCACCTACTCCATTCATTTAATGCTTCTGTACACTTTGCAGGTAACGTAGAGTTAAAGACTTCTAAAAAGCAAGGCGGTGCACCAACTGAGCAGCTGGAAACGTGAAGAGCAGAGAATCAAGAGTTCTCATTGGCTGACAACAGAAGCAAAACATGGGAAGGTCTGCAAACAACGGCTAATCATCACCAAACCCTGTTCCATTCAGCAATTCACGCAAGCTTCACACTCTGCTTCCACAGTCCCGTCCCCTCATTCAAGCAACTAGCTCCAAGGGAATTACAGTCTTGCCATTCCTCTTCCAGCTATAAATAGGACCTCCCTCACACAAAAACATCATCGAATCCTGGAGGGTTTGCAGTCCGAAAGGAAGAGATCACTTAGTAGTAGTTAGTAACTTAGTTTAATTTTCAGTTGTAACTATAGTTAAGCGACAACCCCTCTTCCCTTCTCTGTAAACAACCATCAAGAATCCTCACGAGCAAATATCCATCTTTCTCCATTTTCTGTTTCTTTTTGTAAACTGTCTTTTAAATTAATATAAGTGTTTTTCTCTTCGTTCCAATCATTATCTCTTGACTGAATCTCGGGTCTATGTGATCTCAGTTGAGAATAATTATGTTTAAACTATCAGCTATGAGTTGAACTATCTGTGGAACGGGTAAACTGTGAAACTCTTAAAGAACTGTTTTCAAAACTCTTGACCGAAGCTTTTTGTATTTCTTTGGCTAAGTAAGCTATATTCATTGTGCGCCAATGGAAATTGGGTACATACTGAGAAAGGAACTTCCATAAGGAAGGGATTTCAGACAGCTTAGCCATTGGGGGAAGGTAGATGTCATGGCAAAAACGCTACTGGTCACCTTAGGAATAAGGGGCCAACTCGTCCATTTTAAGGTTCTGAACTAAGTACCTGTTGGAGTCAAGGGAGCCATAGGAATATGGAAACTTATGAGCCATCTAGACCATGAGCTGAGGAATCAGAGTTGGCAGGCAAAGAAACTGGGACAAAGCCAAAATGTGCTAAGTCTTGAGTAGAGAAAACAATCCCTTTAAGAGTGAAGCAGTGAATCTATTCCTTCTGTTAAACTGTTTTAACCACCACCCTGTTGTCTCTTGATTATAGTTATTTCTGTTTTAGTAATTTTATTTTATTTTATTTAGTACTTATAAAAACTCCAATGATTATTATCTCACCTTCTTCTAAACAGGAAGGATCACATACATAACACAGCGAGCAACTGTTTGCCATCAGGTTGAACTTACTGTTCCTGAGGAACGTTGTCAAGACAGTAGGGAACGTTTGACCAGACAGTTCATTTACTAACTTTTCTTCTCATTTTCACTCTTTATAAACAGTGATAGAACAATAATTAGCACTATATCCTCGTGAGAACGATAATTTGGGCATTAATACTCCCTTTATTACTTGATGCGTGCACTTGCGCACTTGGGTTGGAACTGAGGGACGAATCTGTGTTCTGCAAAAACAGAAGAACGTCCCCTATCAAAACTTATATTTTTCCACCATCAGAAAACCACCCAACAAGTGTTTGGCGCCGTTGCCGGGGATAGAAACACTAACTGTTGTTCTTATCATTGTTTTCTAACACATATACTGTATATTTGCCTTTACTTTTATATTTTTTTTCTCTCTTTATCACTGAATCTGCTGTGCATATATATACCATGTGCTATTGGTTTATGAGTGAAGAGTTTGAAACAGACTCTAACCACTCCATTGAAGTACCTGAGTTTCTCTTTGATCCTGAGCCAGAACGAACACTCCATAGGAGAAGAAGGAACCTCAGGGAAAGATTTCCTAAAAACATGGTTGATCACAATAATAACAATGAAGAGGTTCCCCCTGAACAGAACTTCAGAACTTTGGCTGCTCCTTTCAGGAACAGACCAGATAGGGGAGTAATCCTTCCCCCTGTAGCACCAAATTTTGAACTAAAACCTATCATGTTCCACATGATTAGGGAAGCAGGGGTCTTCAATGGACTCCCTGCAGAAGATCCTTACACACACCTCACAACATTCCAAGATATTTGTGATAATTTTAAAGTTGAGGGTGTAACAGAAGAGAGTATGAGAATGATGTTGTTCCCTCATTCCTTGGGTTTAAAAGCTAAAACATGGATGAAAACTCTCACTCCTGGATCAATCCACACATGGGAAGAACTCTCTAACAAGTTCATAGAGAGGTTTCTCCCAATGTCTCGACAAGCTGATGTTAAAGCTGAAATCTCTAACTTCAGAATGTTTCATGGAGAAAATCTCTATGAAGCATGGGAGAGATACAAGGACATCATAAGAAAATGTCCAAACCATGGGGTAGAGAGTTGGGGAGTGCTACAATCTTTCTATAAAGGACTTGACCATACTTCTCAATCTCACCTAGATTTTGCTGCAGGAGGATATTTCTTTACAGGAACACTTGAATCAAGATACAAAATCATAGAAGGAACTGCTGAAAGATGTCTCCAATGGCCAATAGACAGAGTGAGCCCAGTGAGGAAGCCAGGCATGCTAGAACTGGATAAACAAACAGCCATGGAAGCCCAGCTGGCATCACTCATGAATGAAGTGAAGAACCTGAAAGCTGACCAAGTGGCACCAAGGATGGAAGTCTTACAACTCACAGCAACTGAAACAGAACCATGCTCAGCCTGTGGTGACCTTCATGACTGAACAGACTGCCCATCCACTGCATTGGTGTGTTATGCAAAAAAATTTGGCAATAGGAACTTCACCAGAGACAATCAACAAGCAGGACGAAATACACATTCAAGCCCTGGAGGAACTATCATTAAGGATCAGAACCACAACACCCAATGGAGGCCACCCATTAACCAGAGACCATTCAACAACAATCAGCAGCAGTATCAGCAACGTAGCAGCAGTGGAACGTTTGAACAAAGAAGAAACAACTATGTTCCATTCCACAGAGATGACCAACACATCAATACCCTGGAAAATTATGTCAAGGAATATGTCATCAGGAATGATGCAGTGGTCAAGAACATTGAGTCCCATCTGGGGCAGATTGCTGCCAACCTTCAAACCAGAACACCAGGATCACTACAAGGGGACACTGAGGTCCCCTCAACCATTTCTGAAACCCCTTGAGAGGTAAGTGCCATGTCTAGTAAAGACATTAAACTAAGCGCTGACTGGGAGACAACCCAGTAGATACATTTGCTCTCTGACAAAGAGCAAAGTTTTAGGGTGGTTATCCATAACCACAAAGCTCCCAAAAAGAAGGGAACGTCTGATGTTCCTCTCCAAAAAGTCCAAATAAAGTACGTTCCGTTCCAGGAACGTAGTTTTGGGGTGGTCCCTGACCACACAATCCCAAATATATATATATATATATATATATATATATATATATATATATATATGTATGTATGTATAGATATAATTATATGTTTTGTTACAAGTTCATTTAGATTTATTAAATAATGGGTGATAGGTTAGTACGTTCCCTTTTCCTTATTTAGTACTCATTGTTGCATGTTTTCTTATTATTCATTTCAGTTAGTTATTTATTAGTTAGGAAAAGACAAAGGGAACGTTCCCTGGGTTAGGAGATAAGAGTGACTGGGACACCTGTCCCTGCTGAGTCACTTAAAAAGATACGCAGCCATATCTAATTTGCATTCATTGCAATTCTTGGAAACACGTGCAGAAAAAGCAACCGTCTCCTCAACCATTAAGACAACTGCACCCTTTCCTTTTCCCTCTCTCCCACGTCTTGACCTAAACCGTTCCATCTTCTCACACTCATCCCATCAGTAACTGATCACCTACATTGACACCACCCAACCTATTCCTGCCAATCTCAGACGTTCCCCCACCAGAGATAGTGAGGAGGAAACACTTGTGGCCTCACTGAAGAAGACCACTCCTACAAAATCCTCCTCCTCTGGCCACGTTCCGGTCAGAAGAACCATCCCTCCTTCTACCAAGGTGAAGAAGGATGCCCCTGTTGCTACTGATGGTAAACAGGGCAAGAAGAAATCTCCTGCCAAACCTCCCCCAAGAAAGGGGGAACGTTCAAGTCAGAGGATAAAGAGGGTCCTCAACAGCAATAGGCCAGAGGGAGCATCCTCTGCAAAGCCTATCACCCTCTCGGACCAGGAGAGTGAAGACAATGAGCCTTTGGCAAAAAGGCTGAAGGCTGGTAGAATGTCAGCACCGAAACCAGCTGCAAAGGAGACGTCCCCAAGCAGCTCAGACTCTACATTTTCTGACATTCCATTCCCACCACCTGCTCACTCTCCACTACAGCAAATCACCCCACAACCCTCTCCTACGCACCAACAAGGATAGGGACAGAAAGACAAAGAAGCAGCATCTGCTGCACAGACATCAGTGGCTGAGCAAGAGGCTCAACCACAGAAGAAAAATGACAAAGGAAAGGGGATTCTCATAGAACCCCCTAAGAAGAAAGCAAAGACAACAGGCCCCAGGTAGATCAATCTGGGGGGCCCTCTGTCATTTCCTATCATCCGTCCCGATACATCTGGGGACGAAGCTCTTGCCAGAGCTTTGGCAGAAGAAGAAGGGATGACAATTCCTCCACTGATGGAGGAACAAGCTGTGACCATGCCCTCATCATCCAGACCACCAGTGGATGAACCCAGCACAACACTTGTCATACCTTCTGCTACTGGCAATAACCAGCAGAAGAAGCAACCTACTTCCTCCCCTACTGCAGCAATCCCCATCGCAGCTAGAAGAAAATCACAAATTGGGATTGCTGAAATCTTTGAAATGCTGGGACAGAAGTTAGAAAAACGGCTGCCAGCAAAGAAATCTGTCCCCCAACGTGACATGACAAGCACCAATGCAGAGCTGCAGGCTCTAAGGGACGGACTGGCACAGCTCTCCTCTGCCTTCAACACCTTTCAGGAACAGCAGAAAGAGAAGAGAGAACAACAGCTCAGCACCATAAAAACAGCCATCAAGGAAGCCAGTGATGCATCCTATAAATCAACACTCCAAGCAGTCCAAGGAGAAATTGCTAAGCCAGCTAACTCCCTTATCCTTTCCAACTCTCTGCGCAACCACACAGCAGAACTCTTACTCAACAGGCTCGTCTCCAAACAAGCTGAAGAACGTAAGGAAACCAAAGAAGCCATCATGGCCTTTGGAACGTACCTGGAGAGGAGGATTCATGAGTTGGAAATGAGACTGTTGGATGTTGAAAAACAAGTCATCCATTTTTGCACTGGCAGAACCATGATGAGATCCACCATCAACTCCCTGGTCGCAATCATCAGCGATTTACTGAAGGATGCTGAGAAATGGCTCCCTATAAATGAAGTCTGCAGATTGCAAGATCTGCTCAGGAGGAGACCATTGACACAGGAAGAGATTGATGAAGCCAAGGAAGCTAAAGCTGCAAAAAGGAACCCTTGGGATAGGAGACCTCCACAATGAAAAGGAGAAACCCTCCTATTTTTCGTAGCTTAGTTTGTTTTCAATCCTGTTTTTAATTTAGTTTCTTTTTGTTCCCTTGTAATTAATCTTTTTGCAATGAAAAAGACTTTTTTTGATCAAACTGTTTGGTATATGCATGCATTTCAGTTATAGTATTAAGACTGCCCAAATTCTTTTGGATTAACTAACATACATGAAACACAAAGTCACTGACTAATCATGTTTGTTCTCTCTCTGAGTACTTGAAAATAGAAACAGTGCAGGGAATTTAATCCTCAGATTTTTGAAAGAAGCTGATCTGTGTGAACTCAAACTGGTAAGGAACGGAAAAATGTCAAACGCCTACTTCTGAAAGCGTTCCTGAGGTGTAACCACAATGAAACTTCTCAGCTTGCCTTAATGCTGTAAGTACTGCTGAAGACAGATGAATTCTGCTGTCAAGGATCAAAACAGAATCACACACTCACCTCACCCCCATCATACACCATCTGGTCAATCAAAAAGAACAAAGAGCGTACTCAACAATGAACAAAAAAAGAACAGAAGAAAAACAAAGAAAAAAAGGGGAACAACCATTCAAAAGAATTCAAGAAAAACCAGAAAACCTTCCTCCAAAGGGGGAAAAAGGTTCAAGAAAAGGTGTTCCCTCAAAAACAGAAAAAGTCCAAGTTCAAAGACACAAAAGTTAAACGTTCCTTGATCCCACAAATCAGACCACCACTTCTTCCACAATTCCATACACTTACCCATCAAAGAATCCTTGGAACGGAAGATAGTTGTACTTCATAGGAACGCAGCAGAAAGGCAAGTTCTGAAGAATCACATCCAGGAATGGACAGAGCAAACACCAACCCATGAGTGACAGTGAGACAAAAGATCAGCAACCTTCTCTTATCTGGGGACAGAATCCTCTTACTGTTTACTATGAAGAGTAGTTCATTTTCTGAAAAGTTCATGGTTGCTCGCAGGCTCAAGTTCCTTTCTGTTATGCTATTCTTTTAAATTGGGCAGACTAATACAATATTTCTGAGTTGTTTGAGGACAACCAACAGTTTAGTTTTGGGGTGTTTGAGGGGACGTAAATTCATTCCCATCTAAGCCCATTTTGATGGCAAAATACCATATGTTTCCTCATCTGATGAGCAACTTCAGCATGAAAATCACTTGTTTTACACATTTGTGACAAAAACACAGTGGGGAACGGATGGTAACGTATTCCTTTAAAATATATTAAAAGGGGAACGGACTGAGACACATTTAATGCACCTGCTCCATTCATTTAATGCTTCTGTACACTTTGCAGGTAACGTAGAGTTAAAGACTTCTAAAAAGCAAGGCGGTGCATCAACTGAGCAGCTGGAAACATGAAGAGCAGAGAATCAAGAGTTCTCATTGGCTGAAAACAGAAGCAAAACATAGGAAGGTCTGCAAACAACAGCTAATCATCACCAAATCCTGTTCCATTCAGCAATTCACGCAAGCTTCACACTCTGCTGCCATAGTCCCGTCCCCTCATTCAAGCAACTAGCTCCAAAGGAATTACAGTCTTGGCACTCCTCTTCAACCTATAAATAGGACCACCCTCACACAAAAATATCATCGAATCCTGGAGGGTTTGCAGTCCAAAAGGAAGAGATCACTTAGTAGTAGTTAGTAACTTAGTTTAATTTTAAGTTGTAACTGTAGTTAAGTGACAACCCATCTTCTCTTCTCTGTAAACAACCATCAAGACTCCTCACGAGCAAATACCCATCTTTCTCCATTTTCTGTTTCTTTTTGTAAACTGTCTTTTAAATTAATATAAGTGTTTTTCTCTTCGTTCCAATCGTTATCTCTTGACTGAATCTCGGGTCTATGTGATCTTAGTTGAGAATAATTATGTTTAAACTATCAGCCATGAGCTGAATTATGTGTGGAACGGGTAAACTGTGAAACTCTTAAAGAACTGTTTTCAAAACTCTTAACCGAAGCTTTTTGTATTTCTTTGGCTAAGTAAGCTATATTCATTGTGCGCCAATGGAAATTGGGTACATACTGAGAAAGGAACTTCCATAAGGAAGGGGTTTCAGACAGCTTAGCCACTGGGGTAAGGTAGATGTCATGGCAAAAACGCTACTGGTCACCTTAGGAATAAGGGGCCAACTCGTCCATTTTAAGGTTCTGAACTAAGTATCTGTTGGAGTCAAGGGAGCCATAAGAATATGGAAACTTGTGAGCCATCTAGACCATGAGCTGAGGAATCAGAGTTGGCAGGCAAAGAAACTGCGACAAAGCCAAAAGGTGCTAAGTCTTGAGCAGAGAAAACAACCCTTTTATGAGTGAATCAGTGAATCCGTTCCTTCTGTTAAACTGTTTTAACCACCACCTTGTTGTCTCTTGATTATAGTTATTTCTGTTTTAGTAGTTTTATTTTATTTTATTTAGTACTTATAAAAACTCCAATGATTGTTATCTCACCTTCTTCTAAACAGGAAGGATCACATACATAACGCAGCGAGCAACTGTTTGCCATCAGATTGAACCTGCTATTCCTGAGGAACGTTGTCAAGACAGTAGGGAACGTTCGACCAGACAGTTCATTTACTAACTTTTCTTCTCATTTTCACTCTTTATAAACAGTGATAGAACAATAATTAGCACTCTATCCTCGTGGGAACGATAATTTGGGCATTAATACTCCCTTTATTACTTGATGCGTGCACTTGCGCACTTGGGTTGGAACTGAGGGACGAATCTGTATTCTGCAAGAATAGAAGAACGTCCCCTATCAGAACTTATATTTTTCCACCATCAGCAAACCACCCAACAGTGACATGTCAGAGTTTAGATGGGGTATAATCTGAGACTCAAAACCTTTCTGAGCTAAGATAAGAAATTGAACGGACATGTTAGTTAAAGTGGTGTTGGACAGGTTTCTACATAATTATACTTGATAGACCACACACCACATCCATATATGACCCATCTTTGAACACGTTAGTTAAAGATATAATTCTTGCATGTAAGTTTTGTGCAAATACTGTCATATAAGAATCATTTACCATTTATATTGATGAATGAGAGAGGAATAGAAAGAAGGACAGATAGATAGATGGTGATGATTTGGTTAATGTCAGTTATGTAAGTTGCTTTTTATATGCAACTAACATAACCCTTTCAGGAATATTTGATTGTTCCCAGTAGTGCAACATCTACACACATCACTGTGTAGCAATAAGGACTAAAGAATCTACACCACTTTTTTATAAGTTTTAGTTTCTCATGAAAAAGAGAAAGATAGATCATTGGTTGCAGCCACATAACAATTGTTGATACAAGTATATTTATCAGTAATCATAGCTTAAATACAAAATAGAGGGGAAACCAGTAAATATAGTTTTTTTCATTAAATAACATAAGAGTTTAAGCCACATAAGAGTAGCTAATGATTACATAAAATTCCTATAATATACTAATAGGAAGACCAACCTAATATTATTTACAACAAAATAAAAGAAACGCATATGACCACATATTCATATTATGATTCTGTCGTTTGGCCTGAGAAAACAACTAGTTGTTCACAATGTTCTGACTGCTTTATAGTTCTTCCATATAACATAAGATGCACTATACTGCTAAACTATCCTTCTACGAACTTGCAATATGCATTCAACTGATGAATGAATACCAAACACTAAAATCAAAATCTGAACATATAAAACAGAAAATAAAACTAAAATTCTACATTGTCAGATGTGTACCTTGAGGAGGAGCATGTGTCTTGGGAAGGGTGACCTTAGTAATAGAGAGAACCTGTGGTTGGTGGTTTGAAAGGTTCTTCCATAGGGCCATTGGATTGCTGCAATGGTGATTTGAAAGGTTTGTGGTTGGTGGTTTGCTGTAATATGCCTTGTAACTTCTGTATTCATGTCCATTTTTTTAGTGTTAAGGACCAAATAGGGCCTCGATAAATTTGTCATGGACCAAATAGGGCTTTCGGCTGTCCAAAACTCCAAGAAGACATAAGGCATGTTCAAAATGGCGTCGTATTACTTCCACGCTGGCATACTTAACGGTGACTCAGCAAACTAACGTTCCACGTGTGCTCCGTTAGTTGGGTCGTTGGATGCCAACAAACGGAAGGACAAACGTGGCCTTATTTTTGTAAAATTAAGGACCAAAATGAGCCTTTTTTATTGTTGGGGACCAAAAGGGGCCTCGTGAAATTGTCAGGGACGAAAAAAGGTATTTACTCTAAATAATATTTGTTTCACTTTAATAGTATACTCTTAGGAGCGATTGGTAGATTGGTAGAGAATTTTTTTTTTTTTATCCAGAAATTATGATTCCCGATAATATAGTGGGAAAGTGAGTTTCCCGAAAATGTTATCAAAGTGAGTTTCTTGAATCTATGTTTGGTTGATGATAAAATATTGCTAAATAAACAAAATCTTGTGTAATTTTCCCGGCCCATGATAATCCAAGAATACCACCCTGGATGGTATATTGGTTTAGAAAACACACAAAACGGATTCCTAGAAAAATTTCTTTTCTAAGAAATTCTTTTTAAAAGTGCTACCAAATATGATATTTTTGGATTTCCACCCCCACTTTTCCGAACATCTGAAATAAAATTCTCCTACCAAACACAAATCATACCTTTTTCAGCCCACTATGCGTCCTGTTTTCTGTTAGAAGAAGACAATTAGAAAAAAGAATAATGTTATTATATCAAGTGATTAGAAATTTTCTTTGCATTGTGGATGTGGATGTAATAATTTTGTCACTGCAGGTTCAATTGATGTGTTGTTCATCATATATATTACCCTGAAAATTATTATGATTTAAACAACAACAAATAAATAAATAAATAATTTCTGACAAATATTGGGATAAAAACTGTAGTCTCTTCTTAATTCAAGTGGCTAGTATACTAACATTCGTATAAATCCATCCAAAAAGGACAAAAATGCTAAAAGCAAAATATAGCAAATGAATACATAAAGCCCAAAAACCAAAAATTGAAAGCTGCAAATAGCCACTTAGAGAGCACTCCACTAGGTTCATTTGTGAGCCCCAACAGTGCTCTTGACAGCATCAGCAGCATCTTGTGCCTTTGCCTTCATTTGTTGGCCAGCCTACAACAGTAAATCAGTTTCATCACTCAGAAAAATTGCTAATTAAGATTCACCATCTGATAATTTTGACTTCTACATAATCTTGAGAAGCAGTTGTTGATTATGCATGAACTTTTTCTATAGAATGTTAGTCATCGTAACTAAATTGTTTAAATAGAGAGTAATACTCCTCTCATTTAATATGAGAGAAATTTTGTTTTTCCTACACTAACAAGAAATGTGGAGCCCACAAGTTAAAGAAAAATAAAAAATAAAAATATTGCAGGCAATCTTTTTATGTCTCAGTGACATGATATAGTTATCTCCTACGGTTGGAAAAACAATTTCCCTTAAATAAATGGCCTAACCTCTTGGCAGGATTCTTTGGCAGATTGAGCAGCATTTCTTGCCTTGTCCATCATGTTACTTGCCTTCTCCTAAATCAGCAATAACATTATATCAAGCTATCATGCCACTATAATTGGCAATGATATGCAAAATTTAAAAGGGCAAGTGTAGAAGTGCTAAAACTCACCTGAGCTTGTCCCATGGCTTGGCCAGCCTGATGGCTTGTATTCTGGGATTGATTCATTTTTGGTTTCCCTGTTTTAGTCTTGAAAAAACATAAGGTAACTAACTCAACAAGTACTACTTTACTTAATGTGAAATGTAACTCATAATTGTGGGGTACATATATATAGTTGCTCAAATTAATAAGCTGAATGACACACGTAATGATTTGCACCATTTATCTGAGATGCTTTACTTTGGGCTTAAGACTAGGAATTTCTGTTTATCTTTGCTTGTAAATTGACTGTTAAACCATAGCTGGCTAGAAGCCTAAACTAAAAAAGAAAGCACCAAGCAGTCCAATCCCGCAATGTATTTAAAAAAAAAATAGTGTACCTTAAGATATGCCAATGAACTTTTACATGAACTTTATTCTTAATTAGTTTTAAACTGGATTTTTATTTTTCTTGTTACATTTCATCCCAAAGTCTTTTGGAGTCCAAGAGCAAAGTAAAAACCAACCTAATCTTGGGCTAAAATATTATTTAAGGTCTGTTTGATTTGCTAAAAATCAAGGGACTGGACAAGATAAAAAAAGGTGTGTTATGTTTGATTTGTGAAATAGCTCAAGCACGGGACATTTTAATGTAATTTCAGCATATATATTTTTTATATTATTGCCTAATTATGTATTGTGAAATTTTTTTAAAGAAATTTGATTATTAAAGGCTGACTTTTTAATTAAGTACCAATGAATTATTTTATTATAGTGTATAAAACTTTACATTGACGGCAGAGCAAATTTAAACTATTCCCACGATCAACATCAATTTGAAATTATGAATTTGCTTTTGCTCGTTTTCTATTCTCTCTTTCTTTCAATTTTTTTTTCAATTGTTGTATGTACGCTCTCGTAAGGAAAAATGAAAAATGAACCCACCACTAAGTACATGCATCAACTAATAATGGATTATTCTAACTTAACTAATGGTCTCTGAGTTTGAGTCCATGGAAAAGCAATTATATTAAAATTTTATAAAAAGAATTTTGCAGCTCATATTGTTCTATGCGACTAATAATGAATTAATTAAGTAATCGATGAACTGATAAATTATATATAAAAAAATAAACTAACAACTATTGATTTAAGTAGTAAGGAACTTGTTTTTCTTAATTAAAAATCTCGAATTCGAATCTTGCATATTAAAAAATATGATCTTGGAATAGTCACACCTGTAATGGATCAGACTATCCAAATGAAAAATGGACCTCATCCAAAAAAAGGATCCAAATTCTAAAAGATAAAAAAAACGCACCCTTTACTTGGGAAATTAAAACATAACTAGAAGATAGGCATGTAACTGACAACTTCAATTTTTAAAGTTTGGTCCTGAAGGTTTTTGTAAGAGCCTTTATGACCAAGCATCTTTACTACTTTCACTGACCCCTTGCTATAACAGTGGCATTATGCCTATCCTTGCTTGCTTGTCATTAAATTGTTTTCGTTCACAAAAATTATATCTGCGAAGACTTGTAGAGAGTGAATCACTCACTGCTATTAAATCAAGTGAGAATATTCAGGCTACAACAAATATGCGTAACCCATATATACCTCTGATGATTGCCCAAGCTGCTACAAGGAATATGCAGTTACAACATCGCTCTCATGGCAACCAGAACAAGTTCAACAAAATATTATAAACTACAGCAGATTCTTACAGAGCAATAAAAATCATCTGAGATCATTTAAACATACATCTTTAATCTACTCGACGAACAGGTTGAATGCGCATAAGCACAGCAAATAGCTTTCATTTTCTTTTCTTTTTTCCCCTTCTTTTTTGTAGATTCATAAAATGGTAGTAAAGATAGGTTACTGTAATATGGATTGTTGAGATATATAAAAAATATTAATGTATCCTCACTCAACAGCTTAAGCTTTTGGGATGAATTGGCCTTTACATGATATCACCGGGTTCGATTCTCACCGCTCCCTATTTTCTTTCTAATGGAATTTCTTTCTTCGCACAAGTAGGTGGGCCTGTGCATTGTCCACCCTTCAAGTCCAATGGACTCTCGTGTGAGGGGGCGTGTTGAGATATATAAAAACTATTAATGTATCCTCACCTAACTTAAGCTTTTAGGTTGAATTGATCTTTACATGGATGATCGCCAACTGGGATCACTGACCGAGAGGGAATTCCAACCTGTGCATCTTCGGTCAACCCACTTAGAAAGTTTTAGTTTTAATGCAGAGGGACCTTCGGTACATTGAGCAACAGAGTTACTCCAAAATATAAACACAAGCTGCTAGATGAGAGTGAAAACTTGGGAGGGTCATATCAAAACTATTAATTGGTATTTGACTCATTCAGAAGTCCAACCATTTCTGATAATAGGCACAAGTTCTCGGGGAGACAATGCCATCTGGTGTACAAAAGTTTATTCGTGGACAAACTCCGCAAGGAATGGAAGCCATGGCCCCAGGTTTCTGTTCCCCTCTAACGCCACCCTTGCTTTTGCATCTATAACAAATTTTGCCAACAGGAACAGATGAAAAATCTCGAAACCCAGTGCTCGTCACCTCAATGATTTCATCATCCAAAACCAAAGTTCGTAAAATCTCTTCTATTTGCTGTGTGGTGACTTCAACGGCGAAGACCCCACTCTTTCTGCTCCACTCTAAAACTCCTTCACGTGTGGAAACTTTCTGCCTGAAAATGTATCTCATGCACACGTCCTTTGCAAGGTTTATGAACTCTGTATCAAGACTCCCTTCAGTATACCAATCCCCACCGGTGATTTCCTTGGAGGGTTCAAACTCTGCTGCCATGTAGTGCTTTCTCCCTTTGTTTTGAATATTAACAACCTCCCTTATCAGATTCTTTGACTGAAGAAACTTAAGGGATTTTTTGACCACGTTATCAGGGAGGTTTGTTTCTCGTTTCATGTCTCCTGTCCAGATCCCCATGTCTTTCTTGCTATGAATGAGATTATAGAGTATGCGTTCTCCGTCAGTCAAAGACCCAGAAACTAAAGCCAAGTCTTGTCGTTTCCTTTTAAGGGAAGAAGATCCTTGCAAACGACTCATTCCTTATAAGCAAAAAATGGAAAGTACAATTGTAAGTGATTATATTACTGAAATGGTTCATCGAAAATTGAAGTACTTTAACTTTAAAATGAATAACACTTGCCTGTAGATCATATTATAAATTAAAATGTTGAGTGAATCATGATAGAGGATTTTAAAACCCTGTTACATCTAAATCTTTGAACATGAAAAAAAGGAAATCAGCACTATTGGAAAATTAATATAATCCAATGATCATTATTTTAAGACATCTACGACTACGACTACGACAACTCCAACCCCAGAACAAGTGCCAGAATCCAAAATTCATAATAAAGACATCTCTCAAGTAGTTTTTATTTTCAAGGCAACAGTAAAAGAGATAACGAGACTACAAACCTTTAACTAAAATAACCAATACCCAATAATCATGATGAAATAACAAAGAAATGTTTGCCCATTGTAACTCTGAAGCCACAATTTTGCTAGACTAATCACATTCTCGATGTGTGTCAAAATTGCAAGGGGATTGATCAATTCCCCAAAAAATTTATAGCTTCCACTTCCCTTAGCTTGAAAGTGAAGACATCAAATTTGAAAGAAAATAGTCTGATGCAACCGAAGACATGAATTCACATATACTTAGCAGAAACTACACACACACGCACAGTCCTGTATATGCATTTGACTGAATGTAATTCATATTTGGGGATAACAAAATATAATACAAAAGCACATGAAAAGTTAAGTCAGGAAAAAGTTCAATAAAATCAGATGCATATGTATGCACATGATACATGGTCGTTTAGGATCAGTCATTTTCTGGGTATACGAAAGGCATATCAGTTTGTCAAAGCTAACACTAATTCACATGAACAGAAACAGAAAAAATCAACAAACCCACCACGTAGACTCCAACATACTCAGTCACAGTTGATTGGTTCAATGAATAATCAGAAAGAATTCAGTAAATTAAGTATATGAGGCTAGACTAGCTAAACAAAACAATTGCTTCCTACCCCAAGGACCTAACCTAATAATACACAAACAAGAATGAAGATAAACCTGCAAGGTTGAGGAATTCAGCAAACATCAATTTGCAAAATTGGGACTTCCCCTTCGGGCTTTTGTAACTGATTTATTGGAGAAACCACAACTAGCTACATGCATGACAAATCACATTCAGAACAGGGATGAATCTGAACCATCAATTTTATCAAACACTTAGCGTGCAATTTATGCACACTCATGTTACATAGCTTCTCTAACACAATTCAATGAACAAGCAAGCACTACACGAAAAATGAAAGCCCATAAAGCACCAAAGTAAGAATAACAAAAGGTTAAGGTGGTTTCATTTCATTACCAGCTTTGACGATTAGCAAAGGTTCTCTGCGATGCTAAGTGAAACTGCAGAAAATCGTATATGTACATACTATATGGACATATATATAGACATAGGGTATTTTTTTATTTTTTTTTAAGATGATATGGTGTAATTTGTAATATTTTGAAAAAATAACAAACTGCATATTGAATTATAAAGTGTAAAAAAAAAAATGTAAAGAGTAGAAGTTTGAAATAAAACATTTTTATGTGATAGTAGTTATGAACTTTTTTTAAAAAAAAAATATTGAAAATTTTTATTTCTACAAAAGTTAATATATATTTTTAGATATATTGATCAATAGATTTAAAAAAAATTAATATCATATGATATATTTGGAAGAGTTTATATAATACATTACTAAACACTCGATAGTATTATCTTATATAATATATTATCTTATAATGACACAATACGTTAATAGGTCCTATACAGTGCATGACAAATAGGGGTGTAAGTGGGTTAGGCCGGCTTACAGACAATAACGGACCTAGAAAAAAAAATTAATGTCTGCACATTTACAATAAAAGAATAAAGAAAAAAAATTAAAGAAAATTTAAATATATTAAAATACAAAAGAATATATATATATATATAAACTTTAATTTAATATAAAAATAATAATTAAGAATCAACTAAACTGTTATAATACAATATTTTGGGTCATCAACAAAAATTACGGGCCTCAATTTAATCTCTTAGGGAAAAAAAAATCTACTCGTGATCCCTCATAATTCAAAAATAGATCCAGATAATCAAAATGATGATCCTCTGAAATTCTAAAAGACCCACATTAATCCCTCAAAAGGACTAATATGAGTTTATTTTGGAATTTAAAGGGATCACGAGTCAACTTTTTTTTAAGAGATTAAATTGGATCCTATAATATTTGTTGATGACCAAAAATATATTTTGTTTTATTTTTCAAAAAAGTTGTGTGTGCACTTGCACACACTTGCACTCACCTACGTCCGCCACTACTGCCTACAGGGACATACGGTCTAACCTATATTAAGTCAGACTTGGCCTATTACAAATAGTCAAATAGAACAGGCGTAGACTTTTAAAAAAACTATTTAGAAAGCATGTCATAGGTTTTTTTTATATATGTTGAGCCAATAAGCCTACAAGTTGACCTATATTATATTATTTATTTTAATTAAAATAAATAAAAATTTTATTTTAATAATTTTGAGTAAAAAAATAATAATATTTTAGTTATTATTTTAATTATTGAATATTTAATAGGCTAACAGACCTAAGCCAATTTTTTTTTTTAAATATAAGTCAAGCTAAACTTGTAATTTGGGCCTACATAAGCTAACAGGTCAGGTTAGGCCAAAAGTTTTTTATCCAAACAAGATCTATTTAAGCCAAAGTTTAGCATATTTACACTCCTAATGGCAAATCCTGGGCATGTTTGGTGTACAGAAAAGGATAATGCCTGATAGTATTAGACCTGATAGTATAATGTCTGATTGTACAAAACCTGATTAAATTTTAATACTATTCAGCGTTTGGCATTGTATTGTATAAGATAATATTATCCGGTATTTGGTAATGCATTGTATACTGTATAGTACTAGATAGGATAAAAATAAATATATTAGAGAAAAATACACTTTAATATAAAATTTATATAATTTTTCTAAATAAGTTATGGGAAAATTTTTATTAAAATCTATCTATCAGTATATCGAAAAAAATATTAATTTTTTAGAAATAAAATTTTCCAATATTTTTAAAAAAAAAGAGTTCCGGACTATCAAAAAATATTGGTCGACCTTCCCATTATGAGTAAGTTAAACAAATTTAATTAAGCAAAATACTCAAAAACAATTTCAATTTCAATTTAATTCTTAACTACAAATTTAGAGTATAATCGAAGACTTGTGATATTGAAAAAATAACTATATCTTACAATATTGTAATCATTTTGTATTGATAACTCGGTAAAAGTACTTCGTCCTTAGTTGTATGGGTTAATTACAATAAATAAAATTTTTCCATTTTTTAAACAAAATAAAGATAGCAATAGATGGGGCGCTGCCCCTATGCCTATGTCCACCAAAAAGAAAAAAAGATAGCAATACCAATAGGTATGAAAGCTGATGCACCTGTACGATCGCCACATGAATAGAGCCAAGATATTATGTAATAAGCAAATGCTCAATAATAAGTCCAAAGTATATTACTAATGGTATATAATTCAATATAATGCAAAAAGGCAATGGTGAAACTTCTTAGTCATTGCACTTGGTGTTGCAGTGTAAAATTCTATGTTGCACTTGCACGGTTATTGACACGAGACATACGATACCACACGATAATTCGGCATATTTTTATTTTTATTTTAAATTATAAGTATCTTTTATGGGAGACAATTTTATTCTGGATGAATTCAAGATTAAGGCTTTAAACTCTTCCAAAGATAGTACTAGGAAGAATCGATCGAACACATGCTCTCATCTTCAGATACTCAGCTTCCATGTGTCAACTAAACTATCATCATTTGATACGCTCCGATATATTAATTCTAAAAAATATTAAGTTTCGACACGTTAGATCACGTTTCGATATTAAATAATATTTTTAATATATATATATATATATATATATATAATATAGTTTACATCTAATATATATAGCAGCTCATAATAAGTCATATAACCAATCAAATTTTCAAATTTCATAACATAAATATAAAGCAAAAATAATTTTTGATATCTTATTAATTTTTCATGTCAAATTTCATAACATAATGCAATGGCTTCTCTAAATTTAATAAACTATTTAGGATATTAACATTCTCAAATCAAGGGTAGATATGATTGGATTTAAATCGATTTCTTTTTAACTGAATCAAATTGATTTAAACCGATTCAATTCAAAAAAATTGATTTATGATTTATAGCAGTTCCTCAGAACCAATTTGGGTATACAAATTATGTCTATACTGATTATTTGGGTTAAATTCGATTTTTAAATTGATGATTAAAGTTTGTTTGATTCTCAAAATTGATTTAAAAAAATAAGATTTGATTCTCTTATTTTACAGAGCCCTAATTCTCATTGTACATTGCCAAGACTAATATCAGTTTTAAGATTTTATCTTGTTGGATGAAATGGAGCTAGATTAATATATACATATCACTACTTTCCTAGTTTATTTTTCTATTATTGAGCCATTTACTTTCTAATATATACATAGGATGCCATTTACTTTTCTATTTATATTGCTAATAAATAATAAGTATTGCTAATAAATAATAATTGTATCTGTATGTTTAAATTCAGATAAAATGTTTGTTGTTGGAATATATATATATCCTGTGGGTTATGAATAAGAAGTGGGCTGAAGAAGAAAAGAAAAGAGAAAAGTTGAAAGGATGTGTGAGTTTTAAAAAGTCCCACATTGGACAACTTATACGAGGTGAGAGGGTATATAAGATCATACCTCACACTCCTAAATTGCCGCTTAGGACACTACACTTTTGTGGAGGGGAGGGGAGCTAGGTGACCTTTGGTCTACCACACACGCACGCCGTTGTTCGGCAGGTTTGGATCTGTTCGATCATGTGTGAAATGAGAATAATTTTTTATTAAATTATTTTATTCATTTTTTGTCCCTATCCGTTGCTTCTTCAACCCAAACGTTTCTTCTTCCTGCCAGTCTTTTGAACATTTTGAATCGAACCGGTTCTTAATTTTCGGTTCGAACCGACGCGTTCATTCAATATTGAATCAAACCGGTCATCGGTTGTGCCCGTTTGCAGCCGTCAATCACGGCAGTTCTTCGCTACCGACGGTTCATCGTGATTGGTCACGGTCAGTGTCTATATATAGACCCTGACCCCTTTAGAAATTTCATCCAGTTTTTTGCATTGTTACTCTGCCAAATTTTTTCCTTCATCTAGTTTTGCATACTTCCTTCCATTTTTCGGTGTAATTCCTCTGGCATCTTGTAGTGTTCGTTCGGGCTTTTGACTGGTAGTGCCATCAATTTTTAGACGCAATTCGTTCTATCCTGAGAGACAGGTGTCCATCAACCTTTAGCATCAGTGAAGGGACAAATTGTCTTAAGGAGACACTTTCTGTGAGCTCAGATTTCTTCCACTATTTTACATATTGTGTTCATTCCTTTTCAATACTGTGAGTTCAAAGGATGCGATGGTTTGAAGTCCAAGCATAACAAAACAAAAGAGCTTCTTCAGAATATTGAAATTGGAATTGGAATTCGGATTCATATTTAACTAGTTACTAAAAAAATATTGCCAACAATCTGTTTTGGAAGTACCTAAGAAAAATAATCTTCGAAGTAGCTATTTCAATTCCAAAGGTCGTGCCTGAAAACCCAGCTCTGTTTTGCCTAACCATCTTGAGGATTGTTGAGCTTTCCTTCTTGTCGTGGAGATAAAATGGGTGTCACTACACCTAAACTCTATATTTAGATTTCGTTAGTTGCCCTTTGTTAAAAAAAAAAGTCAGGATTCATAAAGGTTAGATAAGAGAAAAAGGTTGAGGAGAGATAAGAGAAAAAGGAGAGAAAAAAATTAGTCCACGTGTCAATTTTTTAATGGAAGGACCATGGTGGTCCTGGACAATATTAAAAAATTTCGTCAAATGTTGGTATTAATGGATAAGAAATAAGTTGCTGTGAACAAGAGTTCCAAATGAAAGGAAGCCAGGTAATAGATCACACATTGCAACCCAAGATTTTATAATACTAAAGTTTTCTACCATTCTTCTGCTATAACAGTGAAAACATTTTCTCTGTTTTCCCCCCAACATTTATGAGTTGATTTGATAAGTTTGGTCCCAAGGTTTGAATTGTATTAGTTTTGCTCATCATCTTGTGATGGTTGTCGAGAAAAACAATGGAAATACTTACAAACATGATTTGTTGTTATCTCTCCATATTAATTCAAGTTGATCCTAAACATTCTAATCTTATCATGTGCAAGGAGAACTTAGAGTAAGGTTTATCATTTTTTTCATTATTTGGTGGGGAAAAAAATCAAAATTACTACAATTTTGTATTTTTTTATTTAAATTATAATATTTTAAAAAAATTTCCCACATCAAATATTAATGATTTCATGATATTAAATGGGTAGTTTGGTCCATTGTTTTATAATCTAGTTAAAATATATTAATTTTATATATTTCTAATTTTTAAGTTCAATAATATAGGTAGATTAACAAAATTATCCCCATTTAAATTAAGTATCAATTTGTCATACTTTTTAAATTATATATCAATGTTCCTCTATTAGATCAAAGTTGACCAAATGGGCCTCGCAAAAAACTCAAATTATATATTTAATTTTACTTTATTCACTATTTGATATTTATTCGAATAAATGAGGAATTAGATTAACCAAATAAAAAAAGAAAAGGAAAAACAATATCGTATTTTTCAATAATAAGGAAAGAAAAAAATAATATCATATCAGAATAATACGGAAAGAAAAAGAAAAATCAAAAATATTATTATTATTTTTATGATCATAATAAATTTTGATATTTTTAAATTCATAGGAGTTTTTTTAAAATCAAAAATAATACGGCAAGTGTACCAATCGTTCCAAGTAATAAAATGATGAGTAGAGTATCGTCTCCACGAGGATTGAGGCACCAAATTTATTATAACTATTCCTCTCTTATTGGATGAATAAAAATGGTTTGAGAACAATTATGGTTTGTGAAATAATTGAGAACTATGCAAGAAATTGTAAATGATTCAAAAGTTCTTAAAGAAATTCAAGAATAACGGAATAAAGGTTGAGTAATTAATTGAGAGAATATTGCGGTAAAGATACGCCAACACCTTTATGATCCCCACCTTATAACCTGAGTTAACGTTTACATTCAATTATGTAATTGATCAAATGATTCACTATCTTTTATTTAACTGGTTAAACCTTAATTCCTTAGTGACTTTAACCTTATTAACCCTATTAGGATCCTAATCCCTTAGAAATCCCTTTTTAAGTTAAGCCTTTGAATCAGTGAATCTTTCACGTTTGCGGTTCATGTAGCCTATCCCTAGTGCATACATGAACAGTTATCTTACCTCCTGTCAGGAATTAGAGTTCTAATATTCCTATTGAAAACCCTAACCCTCGCAAATCCTAACAGAGTGATCAATTCTATAAGAATTATAAGATGAAGAACAAGGTAAAATAGCTCAATTAACATAGATGAATATAAATTTAACCAAACTACAAGGGGTTCACATCAAGGGTTGTGACCCTTACCACAATAATAGAAACTAGCCAGACATATTCATGTCTGGGAAAATAAACATGAAAGAAATTAAAATTCAGAACCTAAGAAGAGAAAGATGATGAAGATCTTTAATCTTGATCGCTCGAATCTCTGAAACGCCAAAAGCTCCAAAGAATTCTCGCTCTCTTTTTGATTCCTTGTTGTCAAAAGTTCCTCCTTCCTCTATTTCTGATCCTTTTATTAGGTTTTAGGAAAACCTACTTCCAATTGCTCTCCAATTGGGCCATCCTTTGTGTAATTCGCATTAAAAAAATAAAAAGTGTTGCCCACGCAATTTGCGCCAACTCCCGCGCAAATTGCACGAGAAAACAGAGCTAAATCTGCCAAATGGCGCGATTTGCGCTAATCCCCACGCAAATTGTGCCACACTAGCGCAAATTGCGCCAGACTAACGCAAATTGCGCCACACTCCGCGCGATTTGCGCCATGATACAGAATCTTCAGGTTGAAATGGCGCGATTTGCGCCAGACTCCGAGCAAATTGCGCCAGCTGGAAAACTGCAACTTCTCTCATTCACTTCATTTTTGGTGTTTCCTGCTATTAAAATACATAAATTGAGTGAGAGAATGATTGAGAAGGAATAATCAATATTTCTTGCATTTATGACTTATTTTCACACATTTATGATTAACTCCTTGCTTCTTTTAACTAAGAAAGCATCATAAACAATTCCCAAATTTAGATGTTGTTGTCCTTAGCAATAAACAGGATTAAAACATGCGAAGCAAGGTTCAATTAATCAAGCATAACATTGCACAAACAATCATAAGGATTACTATACTAAGCATGAATGATTTCTAAGTTAAAACTTAAAACGATGCTTATCAACTTCTTTCAAATATCAGAGTCTAATTTGATTACCTCTCACAAGGATCATCGCTCAGTGTTTGGGGGTATTCATCATCACTCATTCCATCACAGCCATTGCACTACCATAAGCTTGATATTATTCTCAAGTTCCTGAAGATGAGGAACATCAACACATGCATGACTGATCAAAAGGGCTTCTCAAGGTTATAACTTGGCTTGGCTTAAGGTTAGGATCATTTGGAAAGTAGCTGAATAATCATTGAGATTGAAACACCATTTTCATTAAGACTCAATCATATCTCAATTCAGGTTTCAGCTCCACTATTTACTTGAATTCATGATTCATCCTTTTTCTCACCTTTTTCTTCATCATTGCTTTTCAATTTTTCAATTTATTTTTTTTCCTCTTTGAGTTCATTTGAGGACTATTCTTTTCTTTTCCTTTTTCAACTACTTAACTTCTAGTGGAGCTTACCTCAATCACTTATAACTTTTGATTATTGACATTTCAATCTCAATCAAGGTAAGTTCTGATGGAAGTGGTTTAGACAGTTTAATCAGGTAATTGAACAAAAACAGTCTCAAGCTCAACAAGGCTAGCAATGGATGATTTTTTTTCAGGTGGCTATTTGGCCATAAGCTAATAGAATAAAATGCCTTTATCACTTCAATCAACACATGCATTGGAGAGAATTAGATCAAGTTCTAGAGTACTACTGCAGTGAGGACTCTCTAAAAAAAAAATTATCTGTATAGGCTCAAACCTCACCCGTTGTGGTATCAAACTGGACTCTTCTTAATTTCATTCCAAGCATCATTATCCATTATTAACATAGAAATCAAACAAACGAGCAATCATAATCTCTATTCATGCTCTATGCAATGTCATGACAATAATACATATCATGCAACGCTTCCTTATTTTCAATCAAGGAATTGACTGAGTAGCACCTCTAAATCTAAACATACTTTCACATATCAATTATTACTAATTCTAGAAAAAAATAAAACTAAAACAAAACAAAATGGAAAGGTTAAAATAACTCCCCTGAAGTAGACATGAATTCTCTGATTTTCTGTTGAACCTTCTGTTGTTCCTATGTATGTGATACCTCAGATAACGCGTATGCGGTCCCAATTCCCAGATTTAGAACATTGATGTCCTCAACAATAACTAAACTAGCCGAAAAAATAACTGTTGCGCAAGTAAAAACAACACACACATGTGAAATATCAAACAGAAAATAACACGACCAATGTACTAGAGAGTTACAACCCAAAACACTAAAGATGTCTAAATGACCTTAACTTAATTAAATAAGAAAATGACTCAAAAATTATTGGGTTGCCTCCCAACCAGCGCTTGTTTAACGTCACGAGCTTGACGTACCCTATGTGATCATGGTGGTTGGTAACTCAGGCTCAATGATGACACCATACCCTTGCTCATAATTTGTGTCCTTCCATGGTTATACTCATATGCATATGGATGAGGAGGAGAGCTTTCAGAAATTTTAAACTTAGTTTTCACATGCTTTTTCTTGCTCTTGGGCTTTTCCATCTTAACATTTGGCTTGTGTTCGTCATGCCGCTGATGGAATTCCTTCTTGTTCCATTCCTCAACTTTTTTCTCAGCAATGTAGTTGACTTGATTCTTAGATTGAGAGGCAGGCGATGAAGGAGCTTCATTTATAGGTACCTTGAATATTGTTTGCTCTCCATCCACGCGCATTATCAACTCACCCTTAGGTACATCGATTAATGCTCTTGAGGTTGCTAAGAATGGCCTCCCAAAGATCATAGGCACACTGGCATCTTCATCAACGTCAAGAATAACAAAATCGGCAGGAATTAGAAATTTGTCTACCTTAACTAGCACATCTTCCACAATACCATGTGCTTGCTTTGTTGAGCGGTCGGCCAGTTGAACATTCATCCTGGTTGGCTTCACTTCATTAATCCCCAGCTTCTTCATTAGGGTTAATGGCATAACATTAATGATGGCACCAAGATCGCATAAGACTCTCTCTATAGTCGTCTTGCCAATAGTGCATGGAATACTGAAGCTTCCTGGATCCTTCAACTCTGGAGGCATGTTTTTCCGTAAGATTGCACTACACTCCTCTGTTAGTATAATCGATTCATCCTCTATGAGCTTCCTCTTCTTAGATAATGTTTCCTTCAGGAATTTGGCATATGAAGGCATTTGCTCCAGAATTTCTGCAAAAGGAATATTAAGCTGCAATTTCTTAAAAATGTCTAAAAATTTAGACAATTGCTTCCTTTGCTCATTTTGCTTGGGCCTCATTGGATATGGAGGTTTCTCAAAATGTGAGAAATCACATTGCTTCTTTTGAATTGCTGGAGATTGTTCCTTTGCTTCTTCTTTATCCTTTTGAGCTTGTTCATCCTTTCTTGTAGGAACTTCAACTTCTTCTTTTTCTAGCTCCCCATTCCTTGTAGTGATGACATTGCGTTGCTCCTTTGACACTGCATTGCTCTTTTCTTGACTCCTCTCAGCTAGTTATATTGCAAGTTGGCCAATTTGAGTCTCCAAGTTTCAGATGGAAGCATCTTGGTTCTTATGGTAGGCTCTTGTTTCATTCATGAAGGCATCAGTATTCTGGATGTGATCATTGGTGGTCTTAGAGAGTTGCAACATTGCTTTCTCTAACTCAGATGGCTCCTTATGTGGAAGAGGAGGAGGTTGCAGGTAATTGTTGGATTTATAATCCAGACCTCTCCCTTGATTTCTCCTTTGAAAGTTGCTTCCTTTGGCACCATTCTGATTCCTCTAAAAGATTTGGGTATTCTGTGGTGGCGTTGGATCATACCAAACTCCATTGACCTGGAACGGTTTAGCTCCCATGAGTGTTGGACACTCATTAGTCTCATGCTCCCCTTTGCAGTACTCATAGTTAAGTGAATTAACTTGAGCTGTTGAGACTTGCATCTTATCTAGCTTGGCATTCATACTGGCTAGCTGTTGAGAAATCACCTTTTGCTCAGCTAGTGACGCATCCTTGTTCCCAGTTGTAGAAGTCATTTCTTTGGCTGAACAGATTGGACTGCCATAGATGCATTCTCATTCCTTGCCATAAAATCAATCAGCTCTAAGGTTTGAGCTGTTGTCTTCTTTTCTATGGTTCCACCAACTGCACCGTTGACAACCATTCTGGAATCTAGTGTCATTCCATTGTAGAAGACTCTGACCTTCTTGGTGTTTGGCAAGTCATATTGGGGGCACTTCCGGATCAGTTCCTGGAATTTGGTCCAGGCTGCACACAAGTTCTCTCCCGGTTGTTGAGTGAAGTTGGTAATTTCATTTACCAACTTGTTGTACTTTTCTATGCTCCGCAAAGAATTTAGCTTCCAATTCCTCCCATGTTCTGATGCTGTTGGGAGCTTGTCGATCCAACCATCTGAGAGTTTTCCCGGTCACAACAAACGGGAACAATCGGAGTCTGATCGCATCATCTGATACTCCGTGGTGATTGGTTGTATCACAGATTCTTATGAATCTGTCTATGAAGTCATAAGGATCTTCATAGTCCTCCCCACCAAACTGAGTTTTCTCCACCAATGTGATCAGTGATGGATGGATGTCATAGTTGTTGGCATCGGTGGCCTCATAATGCTGGAATTGGGCCTTGTAAACAATGGAGCAAAGACTGACTCCATCAACTCTTCTTCCGGTGGTGGATCATGAGCTTCCATCTCTGTTTCTACTTCAAATTGTGAAGAAGTTTATGCTTGTTTCCTCTGCTTGGTAAGTTGTCTTATCATTTTTGCAGTCCTTTCTATCTCTGGATCGTAGATCAAAATTTCATGATCAACAGTACCACGCATAAACTAAAGCAAACAGATCAGTAACACAATATCCAATCAAGAAAATCAAAAGTTATAAATAAACTTGGCGTATTCAATCCCCGGCAACGGTGCCAAAAACTTGTTGCGAATAATCGGCAAGTGTACCGATCGTTCCAAGTAATAAAATGAAGAGTAGAGTATCGTCTCCATGAGGATTGAGGCACCAAATTTATTATAACTATTCCTCTCTTGTTGGATGAATAAAAATGGTTTGAGAACAATTAAGGTTTGTGAAATAATTGAGAACTATTCAAGAAATTGTAAATGATTCAAAAGTTCTTAAAGAAATTCAAGAATAACGAAATAAAGGTTGAGTAATTAATTGAGAGAATATTGCGATAAAGATACGCCAACACCTTTATGATCCCCACCTTATAACCTGAGTTAACATTTACATTTAATTATGCAATTGATCAAACGATTCACTATCTTTTATTTAATTGGTTAAACCCTAATTCCTTAGTGACTTTAACCTTATTAACCCTATTAGGATCCTAATACCTTAGAAATCCCTTTTTAAGTTAAGCCTTAGAATCAGTGAATCTTTCACGTTTGCGGTTCATGTAGCCTATCCCTAGTGCATACATGAACAGTTATCTTACTTCCTGTCAGGAATTAGAGTTCTAATATTCCTATTGAAAACCCTAACCCTCGCAAATCCTAATAGAGTGATCAATTCTATAAGAATTATAAGATGAAGAACAAGGTAAAATAGCTCAATTAACTTAGATGAATATAAATTTAACCAAACTACAAGGGGTTCACATCAAGGGTTGTGACCCTTACCACAATAATGAAACTAGCCAGACATATTCATGTCTGGCAAAATAAACATGAAAGAAATTAAAATTCAGAACCTAAGAAGAGAAAGATGATGAAGATATTTAATCTTGATCGCTCGAATCTCTGAAACGCCAAGTGTAACATCCCCGTCTCGAGCCGGTTCAATTAACATACATATGATACAAACAGAAACAGCGGAAGACTTAACTTACAAAAATATGAGCTAACTTTTTCTTTTTCTAACTTAATTCTTACTCGGCGTAAACGAAAATCGGGCAGAGTTTCCTCTATAACTCGGACAACTGGGGATTTTCCAATCCCACTCAGAAGCATTTCCTGATAAACAGTTTATACAACATATCAATTCAGAAATACCAGATATCCAAATATAATCAAATACCCATACATGGGCGCATGCATAACATGGCTCCGTGCCACTAAATCTAACAGCATGCCATCAAAACATAAACCTATCTGAATACTACATCATCATATAACGTTCCTGAATACTCAAATGTACATGCATCAAACTGATAGACATGTACCAAACATATACAGGCCATATACAAAATAAAGGATCAATATCATGATCCATCAAATGCGAAAATACTAAAATACATCAAACACTCCAAAAAAGGTAGTAGCCTACAGCCACTCAAAATCCGGTCTGTCAACTGCCTCAGCCACGTGTCGTGTCCCTGCCTAGTGAGGACTCACCGGAAATCTGGGCCCCTGAAAATGTGTCCCCAAAGAGGGGTGAGATTACAAATCTCAATAAGCTCCAGGTTTATAGAGAATTCTCCATACCCCTGGCTCACTCCTGCATGAAATTCAGATACAGAGTATACAAATACAACATATAACAGATATCATAACAGAACAGAGCATATATCCATATCATATCAGAGATGTGCGCCGTCATTCCCAAGGGAGGACCCCAAGCGGAAATCAACGCACGTGTTCCCGAGGGAGGACCCCAAAGCGGAACCAGACATATCAGAGGAGTACACCATCAGTCCCGAGGGAGGACCCCAAAGCGGACGTCCGGGTACTATACAATCAATGGCCAGAGATTGTTACAGAAATCATATTACAGAAGTCATATCAGAGCAAAACATATCATGTTATCAAATAACTCTATATGAATGCATCTATACAAAGCATCTAAATCACAGTCAGACAGTCCAACCATAGTTCACTAACCATGGTGGAGCACTCAAGCAGGAAAAGACTCCTTAAACATAGAGCTTACCTCTTGAAGCTTTACCAATACGCTTACTTGTGGAACAAGTTACTTTTATCGCTTCAAGAGATTTCCGATCCTTCTCAATCCCTAGGCACACCTAGAGAATAATTTACAATGCATCAATAAAATGATGCAATACCATGATTATTTCATAAGCATACATTTTATCGCTTATTTTCCTTTCTTTATATTTTTGCCAATTCTATGCCAATACACAAGTCTAGACCTCTATACACCCGTTGGCGTTCTTTAATTTAATCAAGCATTTACTTAAGAATTTTTCACATAAATCATGTTATTTTTCTTTAAAAGTCGCGGGCGTACCCTTAGGGACTCAAGGTATTTTTCAACCATTTGTCAAAGCATTTCACTTCTTAGCTCATCCATTGGTATATTAACATGCAACCCATTTTATTAGAATAAAATGTAACCAATATATATATACCCCTAAACATCCTATAGTTCGCAACATAGAGCAAGTATTTGTAGGATTTTTTCTAACTTTGGCATTTCCACCAATTAATCCATTTACACTACATTCCAACATATTAATAAAAATTTGCATGATGAACCCTATATAAGCCATGAAGGCCGAAACCTAGGGGAAAAGTGCACTAGGGC